>NC_056730.1:1014796505-1014989005 GCF_019279795.1 Protopterus annectens
GTCTTGGCTGAGCCAAAACTGCTTGCATCCAGTAGTGCTCACTGTCCAAGAAGGCAAACATATAGACAAAGTATAACTGATTATAATCTTGACAATCAAGAAATTCTTGATATATTTAGAATGGACAGGGATACTCTAAGGGCATTAGTGAGGTTGTATTGCCCACAGACAGTAGCTCGAGGGATAAGTGGACTAACTATATCTGTGGATACTAAGATATGCGTAGCCCTCACTATACTTACCATGTGGACATTCCAGAGACAGACGGAATGTGTTGGTTATTTCTCAGGCTTCTGCCTGCAGGCTACTTCAGCAGTTCCTCAACATACTGTTGGCATCTGTGAATCAGTATATCTATCGGCCATTTCACAAAAGTACTGAGCCAGAACCATGTATGCCTTTGGTGGAATGCTTCATTTCCCTGAGGTGTTTGGTGTGATACGTAGATTGCACCGATGTTGCCAGTGGGGCCCCATCAACACAACTGGGAAGTGGTACCAAAATAGGAAGTACTACCATTCCAAAAATTGCCAGATAATGTGTGATGCATGAAGGTGCATCATCTACATGTCTTCCCAGTATCCTGGCTGTACCAGTGATTCTCATATTAAGCACAAAAGCTCACTCCACTCCCTCTTCCTGCATGGTAGGATGCCCCATGGTTACCTTGTAGGTAAGTAGAGAAATTTTCTACAATAATTACATAATTCGTTTTAACATGGAAAATGTATTGCTTAGTAGTAAACAACAATTCCTTTGTTGTGTCTCCCCCACCTTTTATTATGTTATTTTAAGATGATACAGAATACCCACATGAGCCATGCATGTCACCTATATGTAACCTTCAGAATTATGGTTCAACTCTATCCTGTCCCAGACATGGATAGTTGCAAAGTGAGTATTTAGCCTGCTGAAAGCCCATTTATGTTGCATGGATGACTCTGGGGATGCCCTTCAGTAATACCCTGATACTGCATGCAGTATGTTTGTCTCGTTGCATTCTGCACAATATGACTATGCACCAGTCTGATGATGAATTGTCCCATGATGGTAGTGCATCTCCCAGTATAGGTCCTTCCACAGCTGACAATAAGGCGGGTGGTGGTCAGCCAGCAGCAGAAGCAGTGATAAGGGACCCCATGGGGCAAGATTATGCATTGCATACTGCTGCACATGCAAAGATGCAACATCTAGTCCACAACTATGGACTACAACATTCAAGTACTGTTACATTTATTATAAAAAACACGAGTATAACTGATGCATGCAGTGCTATGTGTGGGCTATGCTGTGTGGGGCAAGGCTTACTGACACTGTACATCAAACTGTCCCTGACATCTTTAAAGAATTTATTTTCATTTCTTTTATTATTTTTTGTAGTTACTTATATGATTCATATCTGTTTTGTTATGTCATGTCTGACTATTCACTGAGATCTGTGCAGTGAATGGCTTTGGCAGCATGTAAAATGCAGAATATTTCATTTTGTACTGTATTGCTGCATGTGTTTTGTTTAGGGACTGAGCAGAATGCAGGTATTTTTTCTGCTAGAATCTTCATTACTTGATAATTGCTTGAGTGAGTAACTTGAAGAAATGTGTGTATTTTACCATGTATCATTGCTGTATTTCAGTTTACACTTTACGTAAGTTGCTTTCTTCCACTGGAAAGGAAAATTGTATAACATTTTTGATAATATTTTGTAATGTTTCTGTACTTTTTATCTGATAAAAAAGATTTTTTTTTCATCTATTAAAGTACTGTACATCAAAGTAGTCCAATCTGCCATAGAAATCAACATTTGTTTCACAGAAGTATTAACAATCATCATCTGTGCGGAGGGAGAAGTGGCAACAGTTCTAGGTTTTCTGACAAGATCTGCATTATTCCTGTAATCATTCATCTCCAATGTATGTTAGGCCCTTAGTACTGTTCTACATTGCAGCCTGCTGCCCCCCCCCCCTTTTTATTTATTTACTTTTTCTTTCCTGTTATTGTAAGCATGAACATTACAGAAGTCAAGCACATACTGCAGAACAGGCCTTTAATTATGTTCTATTCCACAGTAACCCCTCCCTCTTTTTATATATTTATTTCCTTTGTTTAACCAGTGATATTACTCATGTTAAACATATGCTGCTGAATTGTCCCATGTGCTATTTTCAATAGTTGCACTGTGCACCCTGACTTACAGGAGGTCAAAAATGTCATACCAAGCATTCCCTAGGGGTAGTTTAGGTAATGGGACTTTTGATCATGAGGAAGTGCTAGCACATCAGCTTGATGCCAACTTGCTTTGATGGCATGACCTAATGGATGCGGGTGATCCTACAGACATTGATCTCACGGTGTTGTGTGAGCTGCACCTCAAATGATAGGTTCTGCTATGTGTAGATGAATGCTGACAAGCCCTGCCTACCTACTTTTAATTTATGTTCCTCCCAATATTTCCAGTACCTTCCTGAGAATCATGTGGTGTGTGACCTATAATGCTCCAGCATGTCCAAACAGTATGCCATCCTCATCCCTGTTCACCAGTGTTTCCTACTTGAGTCTGATAAGTCCTAACTAGCTTACACATAGAGATGTATATGTAACTGTAACTATTTTTCCCTGTGAGGGAAACAGCTACATCCACAACCCCTTTTTCCCATATTTGCATATGGGGTTGGGGTGTCACTTCAGCAGTGACAATCATCTACAGCCAAGGTTTACACCAAAGGGTGGCTAGCCCTGCCACAGTAATTCTTCCACACCACACACTCTCATGCAGTCTCACACTTATGGCTAATTCAAAATGTCTAATCTACCTACTGGAATGTGGAAGGAAACTGGAGCACCTGGAGGAAACCTATGAGTGCACACAAAAGGCACCCCAGCCAAGAATCAAACCAGAGAACCTATTGCTGTGAGGCGACAGTGCTATTCACTGCGCTGCTGGTACCCTTTAAAGGAGAGACCACTTAGATGTTTTCCTGCCTGTGATGAAGGACAGTGGGAAGATACTTCAAGCTATCACTGCCTTGGCAGAACTGCAAGGCTATGGGGCTTCTGGTTAATCTTAATTCATGAGGAAGTATAAAGAGAAGCTTACTGTAGCCACACTCTGTCTTGTGACGTCTCTGTTAGTACTGTTCATTTATTCTAGCCATCTATTTGCCAGAACCCTGAATGACAGGAATATTGCATCTGAAGGTAAAGAAACAATGTATTCATGTCAAAACTGCTCAGTATGAATATTTACCTGGGAAAGAGTTTATTTGAGACTGCAACTGACTGGGTAATGTAAACTGAACTTCCAGTGTAAAGTGCATTTTTCTTTTTTGTTGAACTTTCTTCTAAATAAATATGAACTCCAGGCCAGAAACCTGGATCTGGTGACAAATGTAATTTTTACAAGTAAAAACATTTTCTACTGCATGTATGTGTGTGTGTGTGTGTGTGTGTGTGTGTGTGTGTGTGTGTGTGTGTGTGTGTGTGTATACACACACACAAAACTTGCAGATGGTGACTGAGGTATTGGTAATGCAAAACAAGTGGAACACAATTATTAAATACAATTGTGTTTCTTTCAAATCACGTTTCTCTTTAAATATAAGTATGCTATTGTGCAGGAGAAATTAAATTTTACTAGCATTTGAATTTGTTTATCTAAATTTTAGGAAATTGTTTATATTATGTTTATTTGATATGTTTATTTATCCAGGTCTTTTTCTTCTTCCCGTTAGGGGTCACCACAGCAGAACATCAGTCCACAGAATGATTTGCAGTGGAGTTTTACAGTGTCAAGTTGCCAGTCCAGCACCCAACCTTCCACAGAAGGCACACACATGCACACCTAGGGCTAATTTAGTGTCTAATCCACCTGCAGTATGTTGTTGGGATGTGGGAGGAAAACCAGAGCACCTGGAGGAAACCCACACAACCACAGGGAGGACATGCAGACTCCACACAGAAGGCAGCCCAGCTGAGAATCAAAACAAAGAAACTGTTGTTATTAGGCAGCAATGCTAAGCACTGTACCGCATCAGTGTTTATTTACCCAGGTGGTACTTGCAAATACTCAGCCATGATCAGTATACCACCCCGTAAACAAAAGTACAATAAAAACATACATAAAACAATTAAAACTTTATCAAGGAAATATAAAGTTTTCTAAGAATAAACCTTTCCTGCTGTGTCATGTATGATATTGGAGGAGACAGTAAACTATAAAATGAATGTAAAAAAATTTAAATTTTACCTAATATGTTATTATTTTAAAAAAGAAGATTCAAATGCAGAAACGAGGAATACAATCTATCCTATGAGCACAGAGAAAGAAACTGAACAGTCAGGTCTTGAGCAGCTGTCAGGAGGGTAATGAAAATTTTATAGATGGTGCCTCAAGCAGAAAGAAGAATAAATGAATCAAATTGAACAAGTAGAGCAGGATGAAAGAAAATGTCAGAAACTGTGAGCAGATGCATATTGTCCAGCAGCAGATTTTCTGCTTGGAATAAGGAGACAAACGAAATAGTGTTGTGTAGAAGGCAAGAAGATGACCAGAACAGAAAGGGATTTTAAAGTGGAATAGACGTGAGCTGAACCAGAATCTGCATAGGTCAGAAGTTCTCCAGCAAAGAAGTATAACTTCAAACAAAGAAGAAAAAAGGCCAAGTAAAGAGAGCAGTTGTTAATTTAAGGAAGTAGAAAAAAGCAAAATTGTAAAGTAAAGTGAAGAGATCCATTCTGACAGACCAGATTTATTTATTCAGTGCTAAATGCCTGAGGTGTGTATATTTTTTATGTTTTGTATGAAATCACCGGCATATACTTAAAAATCAAAAGGCTGGTCACAATAGACTTCTCACTACTTTAAGGAAGAGGCATCTTTGCTTTTAGAACTCATTGTTGGTAAACAAAATTGCACTGAAAAACCTGTATTTCTTCCCATATTTATTATTTATAACAATTCTGACTTACTTGATTGAATTACCTGTACACAGAATACTTTAATTTTGCAAAATCATAGATACACTATAAAATTATAATGAAATCAAAATATGGACTTGAAATTACACTTAAAAATTGTAGTTATAATTATCGGATTTCATTTCACTCTTTTGAGAACTGTTAGTCAGTGTCCCTGAATACAGCCCTCCTTATGTACAGATCATTATAGTAATGACATACCAGTTCTTAGATCAGTGGATTATGGTCCTTTACAGGTAGTAATGGCCAAGTCCTGCCACATATCAGTTATGTGGAATGCTTTTTCACCACTCCCTAAACAGGTGTTTTTCATACCTATGACATAGGTACTTCACCAGCAATGTCCTGCTGTCTCAACATCAGGGCACAGCATCTCCTAGGACTGTAAAAACATTGTAATGACTATAATGTCCTTGGAATCATCTCCAAAGTCTTCAATCAAAATGAATGTTTCACAACATGTGAAATATACCAGCGACCCATGAAGCCTTTCGTTAATTACCACTCATTACTGCAGCATTGTAACATGTATGTATCTAACTTGTACCAGTCATTACTTCATCACTCTCACATGTATGCATGACTGTCCTCTGCCAGCCATTATTGTATCTTTGTTAAATGTACACGTGTCTTGCCTCTATCCATCATTTACTGCATCATTGTTACAGGTATACGTGTCTGGCCTCTGCCAGTCATTAGCAAATCACTATTATATGTATACATGTCTCACCTATGCAGTCATTGCTTCACTATATATGTGTCTGCATTATTGTTACGTGTACACATTTCTCATGGCTGTTGGTCATTACTGCCTCACTGTTACCCATATATATGCCTGGCATCTGCCAGTCTTTACTGCAACATTTTTAGATGTGTACATCTCCACCTCTATCATTTGTTACTGCATTATTTTTACAAGTATGAGTCTGGCCTCTGTTATTACTGCATCATTATAGGTTCATAGGTTCACAGTTATATACTAGGCTAGCAACCACCAGGGCCTTTATAAGCCTAGCCATGCAATCCAACCCAACTGTGTCCCAATGTATCATGGCCATTTATTAGGAGGGGGTAAATTAGTTAGGAAGTTTCTAGAGGTTATGTGGGGGGGGGTATGTTAATTTGGGCATTACTGTCTGATCTGCATATCAGAGATGTGGGAGCCAGATCCAAAGTGAATTTCCTGGTCAGTGTTACATGCATACATGCCTAGCTTCTACCAGCCGTTACTTCATCATTCTTCCATGTATACATGTCTGTTTTCTGCCAGCCATTACATGTCATTGTCAAATGTACATGTTTCATGCCTCTGCTAGTCATTTGCTGCATCATTGGTACATGTATATATGCCTGGCTTCTGCTAAAAATTACTGCGTTTTTGTTGCTTGTATACATGTCTGGCCTCCGCCAGTAATTACTAAATCACCATTACTTGTATATATGTTTAGCTTCTACCAATCATTACTGCATTATTGTTACATGTAGTCATCTCTCACAGGTTTTCTGTACCCTGGCATTATACGTAACTGCATTCAAAAATAATGCAGTCAGTACACATTCCATATTAATTAGGTTAATTAAATATGTGTGCCATCCTCTAAACCAGTGTAGCATTTATATCCTATAGAAATATCAAACTAGTTTTCAAGTAATAGTCCTAGTTCTACAGTTTCATAAAAACAGAAACATTTTTTTTTAAAGCAAACACTCGTACCATCTGTATTATCTTTGAAACTCTAGTGATATAGGGCAACCTGTTATGGATGTTTGGAAGTATAAGCAATTCTCATTATATTAGATCTGAAGGCCACGATGAAAAGAAAGACATTTAAGCTAATCCCTGATCTCTGGCTTACTCCCATCACAAAACAATTAATGAAGCAAAGAGGCAAAGCATGGCAAGCAATGTGTTCAAACAAAATGCAATCAAACTATAATAGTATCATAAATTATATAATCAAACTAAATTTCTAACACAGCTGGACAAGGATAACTATTACATAAACTTGCAGAAATTTCAGTCTAACAATACTAAGCCTTTTCAGACAATATTAACAATCTCTTTCACCCAAGCAGATACAGATACTGGCTGCACATTTAGAATACATGTCATACATACAGCCACCTCAGCTATCCAAAACATCTGTCCAAAATCCCCAGCCTCTCCATAACAGTCAGCCATCACAACCCCTTAGGTTCTCTCTCAAACCTTTCCATATCGCTTCAGTTCTTAAAAACTTATTCAGTAACTATAACCAACCACTTTAACAGCTGACAGACTTACCGTGGAGTACATTAAAATAGCAGCTGATGCATTGAATTATTTAGTGTCCATAATAGCAAACAGATCCATTCAAGAATTTTTCATCCTACTTGTATAGAAAAAAACACATTTATTCTACCATTATATACAGAGGCAAATCTACTAAATAATCAAACTATAGTCCAATTGTCATATTCCACCCCACTACCTAAGTTCAATCCTTAACACTTGACATAACTGCAGGAATGAATGAAAACTACTCTCAGCAGTCTCCCTGGACCTGTCAAAGGTATTTGACACTTTGTCCCATTCTAAACCCTGTACAAACTGATACTATTGGACATTTCTACATCTGCCATCTTGTAATCTAACATCTAAACTAACAATAGAAGTCAGGTTTTAAATGAAAATATAAATACTCTTCTTTCCTACCCATTGAGATAGATGTCCCACAGGAATCCATATTAGGACCCACATTGTTTAATATATTCATAAATGATCTAGTTATAAACCAACAAAAATGTAGCCCTACTTCAATATGCAGATGATTTATTCCTCATTTCCTCTGCCCCGCCCACCCCAGTACCAGAACTACTATTGGTTACCCAGGATTCTTTCTCATCAGTGGAGACATGGTTACAGTAATCTCAGTTAATGAGAAAAGAATCGGCTATTTTTATTCACTTTGAAGCCCAGTTCAAGTGAAAAAACTGCTTTCAATATCATCTAATCAGACAATATTATTTGAAAGGTTGTCTCCCATGTAAGGCCACTAGGAGTTATAATAAATGAAACTTGAAGTCCATTTCCAACAAGCCATTAAAACCCTTATCAAACATTAGGCCTCATTTAGAGAGCCAAACCCTATTTATTTTACTGATCATGGCTACATCCCAACTGTAATCCTCTACCCGTTACCTTCCCTCATGTATACTTTCCCATCGTTAACCTATACTGAACATACAGATATCAAAAATTGAGCAACTCTACAATACAATAGCCATGTTTGCAGCTAACCTACCCAACAAAACATATGACTGTATTGCACTCATACACTTTAACTGGATTAAACTCCCCAAATACTTTAGCCTTATCCAACTAAAAACAGTTCATAAGATCCTCCATCATCCAGATAAATGTCCATCTGTTACTACTGTCCTTCAGTATTACAGGCCACCAAGAGATCTTATGTCAAGAACTCAGTATCTTGCCTCCACCCATAAAGCTCATAACTCCTTTGGGAAATGCCTGTACTCTGAATTATGGAATAACCTCCCTTTTTTCACTGAGACAGATTATATAATAAGCAAGCTGTAAAATGTTATGTACCTCATGTAACAAAAATAGTTGGCTTCATCACTGCTCACAATTTCCATGCAAGTTTTTGCTATAGGACTACACTTTTAATCATCTTGGGTCTTTATAACAAAACTTTCATATGACCTCCATTACTTTTATTTATACATTCTCAAATGCCTATTTAGTACATCAGTTTAAAGGTCTTCAGACTATTCCTTCATAAAAAAAATGAGAAAGTACTATTTTACACAAATTATGTAATGCTACTTAATGCTTCAGTTTCCTTCCATGACTGTATACTATTACCTTAAATGTTTGCATGTGTGTGTTTTGAACAACATTTCATTAGTTCAGTTTGTACTAAAGCAAATATAACCTTACTAAATGTTTGCTACTTTGGACATGTATGTAATACTTTGAGTATTGTTTATTTTTGCAGAGTTTTGCTCCCCATGTCTCTACTGAAAAGGGATACTTTATGAAGTCGGACTTTTCCATTCAATGAATGCAAATAAATAAATAATGCATTTGCTTCCTCTGTACAGTAGTACTAGAATGTGGGGAGTAAACATTACGCTGTGACACCATGTGTAGTCCACTGCATATAGCTGTGTAAAAGTTGTGTGTAGTTTGGAATGAGTTCACATTGTCATTTGTAAGACTTTACATATATGAGCAGTATGCCCTTGTAGTGAAAGCTGATTACAGTTACTTAGTTCTCTGCCATGGCCTGGTTCTCCTAAGATGTCATGTTGACAGCAGAGAACCAGGATATAGGAGGATATTATCCACCAGATGATTGGTGTTACTGGTCATGGCTTCATTATGCAAGTCTGCACTGATTTGTCATTGGTATGTGTGACCACGCACAATGTCACACTAGCGACTCAGCCATGGATCACTATCACTGGAGGGATCACCACCTACCTTGCTCATAGAAACAGAGCAGTTCCTTGTGTGACTTGATGGTCATAACCCCACATGAGCATACATACATGCATACATAGAAATATTTCAAGCATGGGCATTAATGCCCTTTTAGCCTGCCAATACTCCAAAACAGTTGTTCCCATAATAAGTGTCCAGGTTGTTTGTAAAAATATCTCAACTTGTGCTCGCTTTAATGTAATTTGGTAGTCTATTCCATGCATCAGCTGTTATCTCAGAGAACCAATTAATACACTTCCCATTCCTATACAATTTTATGCATAGGTTATCTGATGATGCTGTACTACGTTTTTGATAACCCCAAACATTCCCAGACTTAGTTGATTCTAAATGCCCTTTATACCTGAATAAGGTCTCCTCTTAAATATCTGTACACTGTACAAGTTCAGATATTTTAATCTTTCATAATAACTTAAATTGCCACATCCATGGATGCCCCTGGTATATTTCCACTGTACTCTTTCCAGTTTAATCATGCTTGTTTTCTTATAGGATTTCCACATTTTTATTCCATACTCATGTTGGGTGTAATGTAACTAACAAACAATGACTTCATCATTTCTGATTTCCTAGACTTTATAACTCTTTTTGTACAACCTAAAGTTCTGTAATTATCATTAACCAGCTGGTTAATATGATTAGAAAAAACTCAAAGCTGGATCTACCCATATAACCCATTCCTTAAATGAATATATCTACAGTTTTAATCACTGTGTGCTGTATTAAATATTCACCTTTCAGTTTGTGTCTCCCAAATCTCATATGCTTAATTTTTAATGTAATTTTCAGCATATTATTCTCATGTGCCCAAATGATCAATTTAGTTAAGTTCAAACATGCCCTATCTATAACACAAGCAATCAGTTTACCCACTTTCAAGTCAAACGCATACAGACTGCAGAACACCTCAGATGAAAGATACAATCTAAACAAGTGAGGGCCTAAAATAGAGCCGTGTGGGACTCCTTGATTGTAACCAAGAATTTCACCTGTCCAACTGCTATATGATACTCGCCATGTCTATTTGCAACCAAGCAGCTATCCATCTTATCAAGAGTACAGCAATACCTAGTTCTTCTAAGTTATTGATCAGTGTTTTGTGTATGACACTGTCAAATGCTGAAGCTAAATCTATATAAAATACATCACAGCATTCATAGCTGTTACTATATTGTTATAGAACATCATGTCATAGGTGCTACTAGATCTATTTTCAACATATGTGTGCTGATATATGGTTTCAGGTCCCAACCTTTCCAATTCTGACAATAACTTATCTAATATTACCTTCTCCATTATTTTTCCACATCAGGAAAGTAGACTTAAGGGTCTGTATGTCTCTAGGTTTGTCCTGGTCTCCTTTCCCTTAAGACTAGTTTAATAAGTGCATGTCTCCAATCATCAGGAATCTCTCCATATTTATACAACCTAGTACTCCAAAGTATGTATTGGTCCCCTTGGGACAACATTTTTTCCAGCCTGGCCCCCAGTGCCACATATCCATGCTTAGTCTACCAGCACACACCCCCCCCCCGAAACTTACTCTGGTACTGCTGGGGCTGGTTGTGGATCCCAAGTATGTCCAGTTGTCTTTCCTTATATTAAGGGAGGTGATAAAAATCATCCTCTGTGTTACAGGCCTGCAACTTTAACCTGTATACTTGGAAAAGTGTTTAAAACACTTGTTAAGAAATTACTCCCCAAAACTTACTGGAAATTCTTGATGTTATTCAGCATGATTTTATAACAAGTACATCTTGCCTCTCCAACATGTTACAGCATTATTCTGAAGTAGTCAAAGTTACTGACGCAAGACTCCTATTGGATGTTATTTATCAGGAGATGGCTAAAACGTTTGACAGCACCCCTCATTATGGTATATTAATCTAACTAAAATAAGCTGACATCAATCTATGTATTATAAATTGGATCAGAAACTGACTTTGTAACCATTATTTGAAATCCAGATTCGTAAATAAACTATTTCTAAAGCTGCAACATAAATGGTACCTCAAGAGTCAGTACTGGGCCCACTTTTCTGGTAATCACATGCATAAATAAATAAATAAATAAAATCACTGTAGTCAAACGCATGCTGTATATCAAAAGACTGGAGGTACTGTAGCTATATTCATTACTAATGAGGACTGCTGTCGCAGTTATTTCACATAATGAACTTATGACAGCTGCACTAAATATAGCCTTTGCCAGTCATGGACTCAGTATAAATAACACTAACTTATATTTACATTTTGAAAGTACTGCTGCTCTAACTACATAGCATTGTATATAAGGATAAACAAAATGTTGAGTTGTTGTTGTTGTTGTGTCTTTCGGCTTTTCCCGGTTAGGGGTCGCCACAGCGGAACTCCGGTCTGCTAATGATTGGCAGATTTTTACGTACCGAGTTGCCAGCTCTGACGCACAACCTTCAATGAAGGTACGCCCATTCACACATGTCTCCGCACAGAAGACGCTTTAGCTGAGCATCGAACAGGACGTCTTACTGTGAGGCGACAACGCTACTGCAGCACCACCACCGCAATATAAATGTTGAGTAATTTAAAAAAATGAAAAACTGCATGACAGACCCAGTATGTGAACTATGTGAACTGAACTACTAAAATAACAAAAATGCACCCACATCAGCAGTTTTACCAGAATGGTTATGGATGCAACATTTTTGTACATTTAAATCTAGGCTGTATAAGGATTTTGAGGATTATAGGTATAGATCTGTGAATGCAAGATACACACTCCTAATTAGACCCAAGAGTTTTCTAGCATCTGCTACTATATGGGGGTTGACCTAATGGTTAAGATATTTACTTCATTGGCATAAGGTACCGGGTTTGATTTTATTGGGTTAAGAGATGGAATAAGTACAGTGTTTGATTCATACCTTTGAAGGGAAATTGGCTAGGCTTAGCTAGGCTTAAAATGGCCCACAATGGCAGTTAGTCTAGTACTTATCTAGGAACTTTCACCTTTAAGCTTTACTCATAGATGGTTTTACACAGTTTAAAATGAATATATTGTGTTTTAGGACAAAGGATAATAACAGAACTGCCCATAGTAGATTTAATAATCTGTGAAAGTATTTTTACCTTTGTTGGTAATACACATAATGATTTAAACAGGATTATACATTCTGAATAGTATCATTTGGTTGTGATTGTGGAAGTTTAGAATTTGATTTGGTTAACATTTCCTGGTTATAAAAATATTAATGTCTGAGGAAGAATTTTAGAATTGGTGGGGTGTTAATTTTGACCCAGGATTCTGTTCCATGCAAATTAATAAAGCAAGTTAATTTACAGGAAATGTTGTTAGTTGATTTGTATAATGCTTCTAATGTTGTTAGAGTTGTGGTTTATTATAAAACACCAAAAATGGACAATGACACCCAGAAAGGATTTTTAAAATATCTGGACAAAAGTTTATGTTGTGGTACAATATTTTATTGAGTGATTTCAATTATCCAGACAAAAATGGAAATCTTATACTTGTACTAATTCATTTTCTCAGCAGTTTCTGGATATTATTTATTTTTATGATTTAAAGCAGATATTAAAGGAACATGCTCCATATGACAGAACCTTGGATTTCATATTCACCAACAACAATTGATTAATGTCCAAGATGGAAACTGATGCACCATAAGGAAGATCAGACCACAGTTCTATTAGTTTTACACTACAAAAGTGTAAACTCCTCTCCTAAGTTAAGAAAAGATATAATTATTGTAGAATTTATTATAAAGCTATTAAGGAGAAATTAAGCAAGGTCACTTGCAAAGAAGTATATGATAAGGAGAATGTGTGTTGTGGTTACTCTGTATTAAAAATAAATGAAAAGGCAGAGTTGATCAAACTTCTAGACTGAATGCTGTGAGATACAAAATATTTCCTTACTGATGGAGTAATATGTCTTAAAAATGTACAGGAAGGAAAGGTTATTGAAAATGTTCAAATGATATCCAATTACACTAAATAAAGGTAAGCTTAATAGGGTAGATAATACTCTTCAAATAAAGATAACTGAGGAATGAAAGAATTATAAAATTGTGTTTGCAACAGGTACTAGGAGCAAAAAAGCTTATTAAAGGTAAGTTAACTATTTCAGGAAAATTAAGAATACTGTTAGATCTATTAGTGTGAATGGTAACATTATCTTTGATTATATTAGCATAGTTAATGTATTTAACAAATATTTATCCTTTAAATGTTCTAAAAATCCCAGTGCATCAAGTCTTTTGAAGACGTTGGATTTTATTGATACAATAGGTTTTTAATGTCCTGTTAATACCTATGATATGGTGATTCCACAACTTAAGAAGTTGAACAATGCAATATCTACAGGTCCAGATAACATTCCATCAGAAATTATGCTTAATTTAGTGGAGAAAGTTAGGTCAATTATTGCCAGGCAGATTTAATTCACTACTGAGAAAACGGATTGCTCTTAATTCTTGGAAAGTGTCTAATATTACACCAATACATGCAAAGGGGAAATATTTTGAAATATATTTAATTATAGACCTGTTAGTCTTACCTCTATTACTGGAAATTGTTTCAAAAGATGCATCATAGAGATTATAGAAATGGATTAAGCAATTGTATCTTAGTCAGCATGGTTTTATGAAAGGGAAATCTAATCTAATCTAGTTCGTGGTCTGCACTCTTGTGGGAGGAGAGGCTGGACTCTGCCCTTCTGAGCTGGGAATTTCTGATTGAAGGCTTATAGTGCATGCATATCTGAACTGCTTCTTACTAAAGTTGGTGCGCCTTGTTTGCTGTGGCATAGACTGGATTCGGGCCTGCTGGATCTAGCTTTGTTTGTGTAACTTGAGCACTAATCCAGGCATTCTCTAAAGTATTCAATTGTATTTATTACTGCTTGGTAGTAACTTGATTAAAGTTTAGCTGTCATTCTAAGTCTTTTGGATTAAGCACTTGGGCTCCAGACCAGTTGTTTTACATTAGGAAGGTTTGTGGCATGCGCTGTGGTGGCAGGACAGGTAGCTTTCATCCTTCTAAGTTGGGAACTGCTGATTGAGAGCCCAGTGTCTGTTATTCTTAAAGTGTATTAGTTCTGGTTTAAGCACTTAGGCTTTCAGGCCAGTTATTTTACATTAAGAGGGTTCGTGGTCTGCACTCTTGTGGGAGAAGAGGCTGGACTCTGCCCTTCTGAGCTGGGAATTTCTGGTTAGAGGTTTATAGTGCCTGAATATTTGAACTGTATCTTACTGAAATTGGTACACCTTGTTTGCTGTAGCATAGACTATATCCAGGCCTGCTGAATATAGCTTTGTTTATATACTTGTTGTTTGTTTGCTTGTTATTTCCCTGGAACGCTAATTCCACCTAATACGCGGCTTCTCAGCGCTTCTGTGGCTCACTAGTGATATCTGCATTGCTTACTGTACTTATTTCCTTGTTTCACTTGAAAGAAAGTTACTGTTTGTCGTGTTTGCATTTAAGTTACCTGTAACACATTGCACTTAAGTTACCTGGCACTTGCTCACTAAAGCAATTACATAAGTCAGCACTAAAAAGTAAAAGCACTACACCCTCACTCCCCACTGGCCCTGGTTTTCAATTATTAAGGAATTCCCAATATTATTCTAGCATGTCCAAAGGTCAGTTGTCAATCTCCTCTCTGGTCCAGTTGGTGAATCTGGGAATCTTGAGGCAATGTTACAACTGCCTCATGTACACAGACAACCCTCTCCTCCTCCCAACAAATTCCAACACATGTGAGAGATGCAACCATATAGCCAAACTGGAGGCTAAGCTCTCTCAACTCAGTACTGGCATAACCAGTCAGGAGGAGAAGGAAACCATACTCACTACAATTCCAGTCTCACATAGACCTACCACGACAGCAAACCAAACACATAATCACACAAAAACATACTCGGAGGCTCTAAATAAAGATCTGCCAAGCAGCAGAGACCTCCAAAGCAGACACCCAAGCAGCCGCTACCCCAAAACAAAACACGTGCAACACATATCTCACAAAGCCAGTGTGCCAAACAGTCACAGCCCTTAAGACTAAACAACACACCTGATACACTTGTAATAGATGACTCTATCGTCAGGCACACTGACGTCCATCTCGCCACCAGGCTGAACAAGGAGAGGGTCATGGTGAGCAGCCTGTCGGGTGCTAGGATCCGCCACATAACACAAGCACTCAGGTCACTCCAAGGCAAGTACAAATATGACTCAGTCATTGTCCATGCTGGTGTGAATGACCTGAGACGCACCTCCCTGGACTACATGAAAAGAGACATAAAGGAGCTCTCTGAGCATGTAGCCCAGGCCGGTATGACCCTGACCTTGAGTAGCATCTTACCCTCACCAAGAATGATGCCACAATATGAAGACAAGATGATCAATTTCAACAATTGGCTTAAGTACTGGTGTCATTCAAAGGGGATCCAATGCCTGTCAGCTTGGGATGATATGCTCGACAAGCCACGATGCTTCGCTAGGACGGCTTGCACCTGTCACCCCTGGGCTTTCGGATATTGGCAAAGGCTCTTGCTACCCCCATAGTGCCTTTTTAGGCAAGGCTCAAAAGACAAACCCACCTCCATAGGTATCACAAGGGATAAGAAACTAAGAGTAATGCTACTCAACGCCAGAAGTCTAAACCTCAAGATGCACGCACTCGAAACTCTCCTTAGCATGGAGAACATCGATATCTGTGCAGTAACAGAAACCTGGTTCAGGGCTCCCGAGAGCACCCCAGCACTACCAGGTTTTACCTCATACCATGCTTTTCGCCCCAAAACTTGGACTGAACCACAAAAGGAGGGGAGTATCGATATTCATCAAAGATACCCACACCTCCAGGTTGGTGGCAAAGCACGAAGCATCAGAGACTATCCATGTGCAACTAACAGTGGGTAAAACTGCCTTCCAGTTTATAGCTGCTACAGACCACCCTCCCAAACCCAGGAACCCCACTCGGCCTTCCTGAGAACACTGGAAAATATGAAGGTCTCTCCAAACACCATTATATTGGGCGACTTCAACTATCCAAACATAGACTGGGAGCATTACTCTAGCTCCAACACCCTAGCCCAAAGGTTCCTAGAATTTATAAACTCAAATGCTATGGAACAACTTGTTACCACTCCCACAAGAGGGGAAAACATACTGGACCTGATCATCACCAACATGGGGACTCTATGCTCCAGACCAGAAGTGTGTCCCTCACTGGTAAGATCAGACCATAAACTAATCTCACTGGATATTCACATCCCGACCCCACCCCTGCCCAGAAAACCACAGTGAAAAACTTCTCTAAAGGAAATTTTACACTCCTCAAAATTGAGGTGGAATCCTTCAAAGCCCCGGCCTGTGGAAAATACAGCCCAGACCGCAGAATCCTTTATAAACGCATTCTATGAACACCTTCAGGAATGCATGGATCATGCGATCCCAAATAAAACCAAGACCCAATCCTCCAAAGGCAGACGTCCTGTCTGGTGGACCCCAGCCATAAACAAACTATACAATAGAAGGAGAAAGCTACTAAATGATAAAGCAAAATCCCAAAAAGGGAAGGCATCACTGATCAGTATTAGCAAAAAACTACGGGCACACATAAAATTGTCTAAGGCCAGCTTCGAGAGAAAAATTGCACAGGATACTAAGGATAATCACAAGGCTTTCTTTAGTTATGTTAGGAACCTGGGTGGTAATTCCCAGATATGCTCAGAATTAGTCCAAAATGACAAAAATACACCGAACCCACAGACATTGCCAACATCCTAGCTGACAGGTTCAGCGCAAACTTCTCCCCCCCCCCCCCCCAAAGGGCAAATATCTATCCCAGCAGAGTGCTGCCCCTGACATCTCAGATGCTCAGGTAAGAGCCGCCCTCTCCAAAGCAAAAACACAGCATCAATGGGACCAGATGGTGTCCCGGCTGCGCCCTACATGAACTCAAAGAAGAGCTAAACCCAAACATAAAACTACTGTTCAATCTCAGCCTTACTACAGGATATGTGCCCAAAGAGTGGCGTACAGCAACAGTGGTCCCTCTCCATAAAGGTGGTGCCTCGACGGATCCTGGAAACTATCGCCCCATAAGCCTGACTAGCTTGGTCTGCAAAGCTATGGAAAGGATCATCATGGACCTCATAAATAAAGATATTGGGGACCTACAAACACTGGATCCTACCCAGTTCGGCTTTGTTAAGGGCAGATCCTGCCTCTTAAACCTGGTTGATTTCTTTGAAACAGTCACCAAGGCCATTGACGAGGGAAGGTGGTCCACACAGCCTACCTGGACCTCGCAAAAGCCTTCGATACAATACCCCACTCGGCATTATAGATAAGCTCACCAGCTTAAATATAAACCCCTATGTCACTAGATGGATTGCAAACTGGCTCAAGGACAGAACCCACATGGTTAGAATTGCTGGAGCCATGTCAGACTCCAAACCAGTTACAAGTGGTGTCCCACAAGGCTCAGTCCTGGGACCTCTCTTGTTCGGTATATATTTCTCGGAGGTACAGGCCAACACGGAAGGACTGTGGCTGACCAAGTTCGCAGATGACTGCAAACTGGGTGCCATAATCGACTCTCCAGCCGACACAAGCATCCTCCAAAAGGGCCTCATAGAAACAGACAACTGGTGCCAGTGCCATGGCCTCAAGCTAAATGCCAAAAAGTGTATAGTCATCCCCTTTGGCAAAAACAAAGTGCCCATAAATTACCACATAGGTGGAAATCCATTAAGTACAGAAGAAGTAATTAGGGACCTGGGGACCCAAGTTGATAGCAATCTCTCATTTGACAACCACGTGGCCAAAGTGGTTAGAAAAACATTTTATATAGCCCACCTAATCATGAAGGGATTCACATCTAGATTAGGGGAGGTCATCGTGCCTCTTTACTCATCCCTCATCAGGCCCATAATTGAGTACAATGCCCCTTTTGGGATGTACCTTACCAGACACCTGCAGCAACTGGAAAGACCCCAAAAGTACCTCACCAAGAGGATCAAATGGCTCAAACAGATGCCATATGCTGCCCGGTTAAAGAAACTCCAGCTCTACTCAGTGGCATACCGCCTGTTCAGAGGCGATCTGTGCCTGACGTATAAAGCCATGTCCAACCCGCAATTAATGGACATGCTGCACCTCAGAAAATCCATATCCCATCGAGCTACGTGCTCGAGAGACTTGAACCTCAGCACTGAAATAAATAGGACATGCTGGAGGGACAGATTCATAACCCAGAGGCTCCCTTCACTCTGGAATAAAATCCCAGTCCAGGTTAGGCAGAGTCCCTCATTGACTCTCTTCAAGAGGAATCTTGATGAGTGGATGGGAGATCGTAGGTTTACCCTGGGTATCACTTCTGTGTCACTGTTAGATAGAGGCACAGTATACTAACCTCGAAAAAGGGCATAGCAAAATAAATTTAAAATGGGTGGCGATAGCCAAACACATTCTGGCTAGGCTTATAAATGCCCTAGAGCAGATAGCCTAGTATGAACCTATGAACCTATGAACCTATGAACCAAACTAACTTGATTAGTTTTATGATTTGGTAACTTCAGTGGTTGATTTAGGTTGGTTATATATTTGGACCTGACTAAAGTTTTCGATATATGACCACTTTCTAAGATTTATAACATACTAGTTAAGAAAGGTAGTAATCCTTATTTGATTAATCGGATTGTTAATTGGATGATTGGCAGAAAACAATGTGTAATTATTGATAATTGTAATTCTGGCTGTTTATCAGTGTTTTCTGGTGTCCCTCTTGGTTCAGCCTTGGGACCATTACTATATAATCTTTTTTCTCTACTTTTCTAACAAAATCTGTTGGTCCAAGTACACTGATGATTGTAAACTTGATTTTATTATATAACATACTCATGATTCCTGTAACATAAATACCTGTTGACAGAGGTATCTAAGTGGGCTAAAAATTATGATATACAGTTCAGTACTAATAAATGTAATATCGTGTATTTTGGGAAAAATATTTCTTGTATGACAATATTTCTGCAGGATACAGAGTTGCTGGGGGTGAATACAAATAATTAAGGATTTCAATTTTTTCTAACATTTCATTTCTAAACAAGCAAAACTAGCTGTCTGCAAAGCTGATATACAACTTGGCATATTATTAAGAAATGTTATGTTAAGAGATAATTTGGCACATTTATGTAATCATTTGTCTGACCTATCTAGGAGTATAATAACATCTTTATCCTTTAAAATAATACCCAACTGAGCAGGCTAGAAACTGTCTAAAAAGATTCACTGAAAGAACTTTGTTTTTGGCAACTTTTTGCGGTAGACATAGATGTAAAAAATTAGGTTTATTCACCATTTATTATCATTATTTCAGGGGTAAAATGATTTTGTCTTACAGAGACTTTAATGATAATGTTCTACAAGCTATTATTTATTTAAATATAAATGACTGCAATAAAATTCATAAACACTCAGATTGTGCTTACATAATAAAAAGTTATAGAACAAACATGAGAGGTTCATATATTACCCAGAAAACACCTGTCTTATTAAATAAATCACCATTGTTTATATGTAAACAACCACCATGAATGACTTCAAATTGAATTTAGATAAATGGATGGCAGGCTAGGTATATAATACAATTTTTAAGCAGTCAGTTTTCCTCAATGGCCTGTTTGCTTGAACACTGGACTGTGAATATATGGACATATGAACCACCATGCATCTAGACTGACCCACATGCATGATTTACAGTTTGTAGTTAGTTATTTTTGTCTTATAAGTGATGCATATGAGCTATATCATTAGAACCAACTCACTTTTATTGATAATCATTTCATCAAATGCCAGCCTACCAAGTACAAATAGTCTACAGTCCTAAGTCACCTACCTCGAACTACTCTGACCCTCCCAGTTTAAATAACCATTCCACAATCTGATCCTACTAAATTATATAATCCTTCTATAACCCTGGCTGAAACCTTTAAACTCATCTCCTGCTCTCTAAACCTAAACTACCTAATCATTACCTAACCCAAAGATTCCTCCATCATGCCAGAAACCTAAACTCCCAGATCACTCCCAAATCCTAATTGCCATATCCCACTCCTTAAACCTAGTAATTCTGTCCTGCTCCCTAAACCTAAAACTACTCTCCCATTCTCTAAACTGAGTAATCTCCTCCTAATCCCTAAATGTAAATCTCTGTCTCACTTCTTGATCCAAAGTATAAATTCCTCATTGGCAATGCAAGTTTTTGGCAAATACATGTTCACTTACACTACTAACTGCTAACAAGTGTACCTTATCAGACACATGGTTTAACAACCAATGAAGCAACATTTGAACTAATGCTGTTTTACAAAATGCTGCACAAGTTACTTTCAATGAAATTGGGCTCAAATAACTGAATGGAACCCTGTCCTAGTCTGGCTTGGTTGATTCATAGCTATGAGCTGTCACCCTAGCACAATGCCCGGTGGTTGCAGATATGAGTTGCTCTAGCTATTAACAGGTTCTAGAATAAAGAATCAAACACTAGCTGCATAATATTCTTTTAATTAAGGTAGTTAAAGAAGCAATAGTCTTTCTCCATGAGGGAGAAGGAAAAAAGAAAAAACACAACTAAAGCCCCCCAAAATATTGCTCTCTTTCTTTGGTTATTTATTTATTTATATTTGTTTACTGAGGTAGTGCAACTGGTCCTAATGGACTATTTGTAGGCACAGCCCGGATCCATAGGATCACATATGAAATGAACAAAACACATTTACAGATGCAAGGACATGACAAAAGAGAAATATATATGCAACATCAAGATCCACTCACCACATTTGCCTTGCCACTCTGAGTAAGTTTCTAGGGTATAGTAATTCTCCTGGATATAGTCAGGAAAATAGCAAAGCTTAGCTTAGATATTTTTCTTTATTTATTTGAGATGCTCCACAGTTACTAAACCTGTGCCAGCCTTTCCCAGGTGCGTGTGTGTGTGTGTGTGTGTGTGTGTGTGTGTGTGTGTGTGTGTGTGTGTGTGTGTGTATGTGTGTGTCTCTATATAAATCAAATCTCAAAGATCATGTGTGTCAGCTACTTGGGCAGGGACACAAAGCACTGGTTGAACAGAGAGGGTACTGGAGGTCTTGGCTTGGCCACTCAGCTGAGATCTCAAGTCTATAGCTGTGCCAGTGGGGAGTCTTACTGCGGATCTGGAGAAAGAGGCAGAAACCAGCCCCAGACTAACTGTGGTCTCTGTGTGCTCTTAAGGGAAATTGCACCTGATGCAGAGAGCTGCATCTGAAAATACTGTGTGTGTATCTGTCATCCTGCCACAGTACATCCCCCACTGTAGCCAGTGGTGAGGATTGAGGCTCCTCGATTACCAGTCTAGTGGTGGGGAATCACAAAAGGGATGTGTGAGACAGCTGCAGGGTTCATGTAACATGACCTGAGTGAGTGCATCTGCACTTTGCTTGGGTGAAGAGCTGTTCCTTGAGCTGTTGTCAAAAGTGTGAGTACTTTTGGACATCTCAGATTGACTGAGGAATGGAATCCTATAGTTTAAGGACTAGGATGAAGAATGCAGTCAGTGCAATAAAGTTTACTTTTTTGAGTGAGTAGGGTGGGTTGAGATTGACTGATACCCCTGAATATAAATAAAAACAGGGAACTATTACTGATACCAAAGGCCACAGCTGAACTGATTTTGTTTGTTCTTGTGATGCCCACCACTGCTGCTAATATGTGATGGTCACCAATATGTGTCATCCCCATGCTGGGCCAGTAATCAAGGAGCCTGAATCCTGACCACTGACACTGGAGAGGGACATGCACTTGGAATACAAATGGAAAAACTCAGTATTTCCAGATGCAGACCTCTCTGTATCAAGTACCATTTCCCTTAAGACCACACTGGGAACATACTCAGCCTGGGGTCTGGATGTCTCTATATCTGTGTCCCTCTAGGTCCCAAATAAGACTCCCCACAGGTACAGCCATACGGTTAGGTGCTCAGCAGAGTGTCCAAACCAAGTCCTCCAGCACCCTCTCTGTAAACTCAGTGTTTTGTATCCCTGACCCAAGTAGCTGACACATACACTGTTTAAGATTTAATTTTTGCACACGCGCACACACACACACACACACACACACACACACACACACACACACACACACACACACTCACACCCAGGAAAGGCTGGCACAGATTACCCGCTCTACCAGCTTTGGCCAGACTATAAGATATTTATTATTGCCATCAGTTAGGTACTATAAGGCTCATCAAAGAGTATTCAATTATACTGTGTAATATTAATACTAATACAAATGGTAGTAGTTCACCAAGATGGTTAGGCCTTCTGGAGTTGCCCACACAGTGTCAACAAATAAATATAAGTACTCTCAAAGGTTAGATACTTTCTACAAGGACCAGCCACAATAAATGTTTTAAATATATTTAATAATAAATAATAAACGTACATGAAAATACTGAATATATATTCACGGTAAACCAGTGTTCATATCACAGGAAATATTGAAAAGAAGATTGATGGACAGACTCAGACAAATCAAAAAAAAATAAGCTTCACTAGATTTATGACTGAATCTAAGATAATTACTGTTCCCTAGTTAAATTACTTACTACCTCAAGGCCAGATGCTGTGGGTAAGGGTCTTTCTATTCAGGCTTCCCAAACAGAATACTCAATACTCTGAAATTAGTTTCTGTAAAATATAATATCCAAGATGACTTGCAGAATGAACTCATCTGGTCACCTGACACTAGGTTTTCACAGTATTCCCCTTTGAAACTGAGACATTACATCAGCACAGATGGCCACAATACACACCCAAATGTATATGGCAGTGCCTGGGGCCTCCCCTCTTTTTTACTGAGCAAATGGACAAATTCTGTTCCCTAGACCCAGTGCCTCCAGTCTTATTCAGCACTGTCAGGTGCCTTTTAAGGGTTTAACAGCTCATTTACATTTCTCCTATTTTTCTTAAAGTTAACCTCTGCTGTGCCAGTATTCTCTATTAAAACATATACATTTAATTCAGTTACAATAATACATGTACATTTCTCTTCATTTCACTAGGGTGCACTGTTGATATATTTCAACACAAGCAAAGCTCACAAATACATTTTCAGCACACGTTTCTGTACAAAATCAGTTTGATATACAAATGACATACAGTTCTAATACATTTGTAACACAAGCATCTGGTGTAAATCAGTTTGATATTCAAAGGACATATCATTCTTAACAAAACTCCAGCTGGCTACGCTGGCACTTGCCTATATTATCACAGTTTTCTTTTGCTGAATGGACAGATGCCATTCAAAATGTTGCTGATTAAATCAAACATGGCCTTAGAACAGAAGGAAGATTAGAGTATGTGCTATAATCTGTTTTATATCAAGAGATAGGGATATTCTGAGAACTGCTGACCACATTTAGCAATGTTAAAAGAGGTAACCTTTGCTACATAACCATGTGGACATGTAATACTGAAATATTGTCTGACATAGATATCTGGCTATAGGCACTTCATATATATATTTGTTTGGGACAGATTACTGGAGAGTGGTTCTGTGATTAGCAGTAGCTTTGCATGTACTAATTGTGAGGTTCCCTTTTGTTTTCCAGTAGGCTTGTACTGCACTACACATTATTATTAACAGGCACTACTAGAAATGGTTCCTTCTACATTCTCTACTTAAAAAATAACAGTATTTGGTATGGGCCTGCAACTCAAAGTAACAAAACTTCTGCATTCAATTAATGATAATTTAAAGGATATCAGATATGCTTTCCCTTTGTATGCATCATGATGCCTATATTGCAGACTTTATCTATACACACACATTTCCCCCAGTGATGTTACATGAGATCAGAAAACAGTTCTGCAAAATAAAGTTAAAAATAGCCATTTACATTTCTTACTATAGATGGCTGAGTATCTACCCTGTATAAGGTATGATCATTAGTGATGAGAATTATTTAAATATAGCCTTGAGTATGGTTAAGCCTATAATGAGTGTATAGTGGCTAGCCATTAGCCTGCTCCTTGAGGTACAGAAAAGATTTGTCAGTTGAGCTTGGTACCCATCATTTTGCAGCACAATTTGCAGACAGCTGAAGCTTTATGTAGCACCCCAAGCAGTGGATATACTGACTAATGATGCCACATGAGACTCAGGCCACCTGACATTCACTAAGTAAGATAAATGAGAAGAATAACATTGATTTTACTTTGCCTTTACTAATATGTAGATAAACAGAGAGAAGCATTCCAAACTCAAAAATCTGTAGACTGCCAGTTTTGATGGCAGTCCTAATTTTGGATACTGCAACAGTTTTACTATGCACTGGAAATGTAACATTTTTACATTAACTGGATGAGTCTGCTGTTTCTGTGCTATGCCTGCAATAATTTCTATTGTCATACTAATGCAACATTTAAAGACAACTGTTAAATCACAGTCCTTGACATCATGGTGAGAGTGTTGCAACTCTGATCTTATTCATGTCTCCTGCAAGTATTATGAAGGCTGTTAGGTATGTGACTACAAAGAGCAGACTGTAGAAACTGGTCTGTGTGTTTGGGGTAAAGTTAATCATAGGATGATAGGAGGTTACTAGGCTATCAACCCGGCGGTCACTTCAAACCTAACTGATTCATCCCAATCTAATACCATAGATATGTTAGTCGATACCCAGGATTGCATTTAGTAGCCTGTAGTTAGCAGTGATAAAACTACACACGGTGCCATTTTCTGTCAGTATTCACTCAGCCTTCAGTTAACACAAAGTCTAGCTATGCTAAACTAATGTTTCATTTAATATGTAGTGTGGGACACCTTAAGCTAGCTCATTCCATTCATTTTTATCACTGCTAACCACATGCTAAATAAAGCAGAAGAACCTCCAGTGAGAGAATAGCAGGCATTTGATCTTGCCCTCCAAAAGTCACAGATCTTAGGGAAGTGAGAAGGGCAAGTGAGTGATATATTTTTGGCAAATATAACTAGAGCAGTGGGAAGATATTTGTACAAAGCAACAATCAGTTTGTGGGCCATTCATGTGTAATGATGATTGAAGAAAATGTTTCTGGGGGAACACGGTAGGGATAGAAGTGGGAAATTACTTGGATGCACTGGGTAGTGTGTACTTTTACATCTAATTTTCTTTGCTTTCATGCCACTTAAAAGATGAGCCATGTTTTTGTTTGAGTTATGTCAGCTGTGCTGAAAAAATGGACTAGAAAATTAAACACAAAACTGAATTTGTCAGTTGTCACCATTTCTTACCCCCACTGTGAACCAATCAGTATGAAACAGCAGGAACTGACAAGTGAGGCAGCCACAGACAATCAGTACAGAAGCATATTCCAGTACAGGAAATAAAACTATTGCAATAACACAGTGATACGAAAACATCTCAGAATTTAAAAAGAATATAAAATGTACAATAAAAAGTATAGCAGTATGAAGTGCACAAAAAGCTATTTTACTTATCAATATGTGTTTCCTATCACCTTTAAATTATGAATAAAACTTACATGAATGTTTGGTGATTGAGCCAACAACGGGAACATTCATTTTAGATTCCTGAAATTGCATTTATGCTGACATGCTGAGAGTCGTGAAAGAGTGTTAGATTTTTTTACTACATTGATGAGTTATGAAAGGAGATTGATTCAGCATTTACAGTTGCAGCCAGAAGGGGAAAATTGCTCCCTTAGGAGGCAAATAGTTGTTTTACTAATATGTGTCAAAGCACATCTGTATGCTTTATTCTGTTATAAATCTCACTGAAATAAAATGTCTGTGCTATAATTATATTATATGCATTTATATATGTGTGTGTGTGTGTGTGTGTGTGTGTGTGTGTGTGTGTGTGTGTGTGTGTGTGTGTGTGTGTGTGTGTTTGTATATATAGATATACATATATATATATATATATATATATATATATATATATATATATATATATAAAATTACATTATTCAAAAAAAACAATTACTTCTCAGTCAGAAATTAAAGTTTTCAGAACTGCATTTATATAATAATAATGCTTATTCTCTGTTTCACATGTACTAATTTCTCTGTCTAAACCAATAAATATGTTAAAAAACTTGCCTTTTAGTTTGTAAAATCTGTTTTAACTAGCTTGTTGAGCACAGGGACTTGTACGTCAGATGAGCAACATGTAAGTTAACAATAATACATATTCTGGAAAGTTATAATTTCCCCTTTTTTGTAAGAGCACAGTGTACATTCTTGCTAATACAGAAAAAATAAATCACGTTTAATTATTGACTTTTTGTGCTCTCTTCCTACTTGTTTAGCTATTTCAGACAGCACATGTAGATAGGTGATGAGTGGTTCTCCATGACCACCCAAGAAGAACACCATTTTCAATTTGCATTGTACAGAAGAGTATAGCCATGTGAATACTCACCACAGCAATAGATGCATGTTGGTATCTGTCTCTGTAGTGGAAATTTGCAGGCAAAAGCCCTGTCAAGTACCTGGTAACTGTCAAATATAGCAGTCCAATATATGATGTACAGTGGTTGTCAACTTGAGGGATAGGAGAAAAATATACATAGATTTTCTTAAACAAGGAGCTGACAAGAACTGCATATCAGGTATTTGTGCCAAACAAAACAGAATTTATAATCCATCCTTCTCTGCATTAAATCAGATCACACCTGCAAATTGACCTACACTGTGCATTATTATTGTAACTTTGTTAATATGTTTTATTTTAACTATTTGTAACTGTTTGTTATTGTATCAGAACTTTTCTCCCTTGGGCCTCTGCTGAAAAGGGCTTTTGTTACTCAGTAGGACTATCCTGGCAAACAAATGCAAAATAAAGTAATTTGTCACTGTCAGTTTCAGAGATACTACATAAAACATTAACAAGTTGCACCAGGTATTGATGGAATACAGACTTACCAGTTGTGAACATTGTGTCATGTACAGATTATAGTAAACTCTTTCTCATGACACTCAGGAAAATGTATTAAGGAAGTAAATTGGTATAATCTTGTATGGCCGCATATATCCAACATTAATTTCTCCAGTCAAAAATAATGATACGCTAGGACAATAACACAGACTTGTCAACTAAAGTACTCTAATAAGAAATGAACAACAAAGAAACAAAGCCAGCAACAGGAACTTTCATCACAGAGGCTAAGATGGTATTATGCATCTGTTAAGTTCTCACTCAGTTGCATTATGTTTTTATTTTATTATTTTGCATATATACTTGTTAACCAGGTAATCCCACTGTACACAACTATCTCTTTTCAGAGGTGACCCAAATGCATTGTCTGATCAAGTGACTTGCTCAGTTTCACAGTAAGCAATATGCATCTGTTAAGTTCTCACTCAGTGGTGTCACATTTTTATGTTTATTAATTTTTATATACATTTGTTAACTAGGTAAGCCCACTGTACACAGTTATGTCTTTTCAGACGTGATCCAGGAAGACTGATCACATGACTTGCTCAGAGTTTCACAGCAGGCAAATGGAGACAGACAGAGTCAAACCCTGTACCACTGTCTACAGAAAGGAACCCATTAACAGCTCCAAATCTAAATTCCCTGTACTAACTGTCAGATATTTAAAAAATCCATTTACCACTTCCTATGAAGTCATGACTTCTGGATAGGAAAGTAAGCATCCATTCACACAATGAGAAGCATCCCCTGCTAACACATTCTCTAATTGTTTGCTGCAGTAAACCCCACTCTAGCCTTAGTCTTCTAATGTTAGTTGAATGTACAAACAAAAAAACAAGTTGCATTTTCACAAATATACTTTTCTAACACCACTTTAAGGAAAACAGCACCTGCACCCCCAAGTCACACACACATTCATATGGGTTCTGAAAGGATGCTATTTTATTTGCCAAGTCTTAACAAAAATCCTTGCAGTTAGCCTGCTTACCCATTTTGGTCACTGATGTTTTCTTGGCATACAAACCAAAAACTGGTCAGACATTCTACTGTCACTGATACTCTAAATGCAGACTTACAATTGCTTCTTTTTTTTTGCCCCATTAAGTGCATTAGACTCTCCCCTGCATTTTGAAGACAGTGACAACCAAATACTGACTCTTTGGTTTAATGCTGTGTCCAATACTACTTTGTGGAGGAAAAGACAAGATAGACAAGATGGCCCTGTCCCTGTAGAAACCTATGTAAGGAGGAGAACACATCAATCTTTGACATTTAGGCCCTGATGAAGGTGACGACCCTCAGGAAAACTCATCCTCATATAAGAAACTTCAAGGTGTATGAGTCTGTAAATTCAAATTTAGGTGGGATCAAGCATTCCAACAGAAAAATTAAGTCCCACAGAGAACATTGCTTTCCTTGAAGGCATGAGATATAACACCCTTCAGAAAAAGCTTTAACACAAGTCTTTGTGCCAAATAGTCCAAAGGAAGGCATGCTGACAAGAAGACAGAATAATGACTGAACACAAAAATATGGCAAACCAGATCTCATTAACTAGACCTGGACTCATCAAGCTACTAAGATAGGTTAAGACAGATAAATAGTTCACCGGCAAGAGGAAGGAGGAGACATTTCTGTGCACACCAAATGTGAGTCTCTTCCCCTTAGACAAATAAGATCTTTACAGGTCACACCTTATAATGTGTGTAACTGTCTGCAACTCTTGGGGTGGGATCCTTATTTGGGGCTAAAATGTCAACAGCCAAACTGCAGGGAGATAACTCCACAGGAATGGGTAAAGTAACTTCCCTGTTGCTGTAGGAGTAATGATCTGGTTAAAGTACCTGCCCTGTTGCAGTAGGAGTAGATCACCCCAAGCAGGACATGTAGACACAAAATTGCTTTCAAAGAAGAAAGAGAACATGGCTGCCCTGGCTACCTGTATCCACCATATTCATTTTTTTTTTAATTTTCTTGTCATCATAATGACCCTTTAGACAAGGTAAATATGAAATACACATAGATAATTGTCTCCATGGCCAGGACTATTGTCCAAAATTCCTTAACCTGTAAGTTGTGCTGAGATGTAAATATATTCCAGTCACGGATGTTGTACACCACTGTCATTTGAGCAAACACTATAATGTTTAACTGCCATTCATGATCTAGAAAAAATGCTTACCTGAACCAGTGTTCTAGAACATTCTGCTCCCATGCTATATGCACTTTTACAAGAGGAGCCAAAAGCACCCAGTCAGATCTTACACTGGTGATATATAAGAATATCTTCCTGCATGTTAGCCTATCACATTACTGTGATGTTATCAATCATGACTTAGAAAAGATCTGGCTTCAAATGCTTCCTAAAAGCTCTCAGAGTTTGAGTTATCATCTACTTCTCATTTACACTGACATATATTGAAATCTATGCTAAGAATCAGACCACCTGCACCAACCATGACTCTAGATTTGTGTCCCACCCCATGTCTGCTGCATCTGCTGTTACAAGCTTGGAGGATAGAAGAAGAACAGAAGATCTGCTCACCTTATGCTGCTTAGCTGGGATCTGCCACTGAAGCTCCTAAGCAAAGCAGGAAATCAAAAGACAGTAAAAATCTAGATGGTCCCATACAGCACTCTCCCACAATAATTCTGATTTTTTTTTCTGTTGTGCAGTTAGACCAGTGTAAGGGCTAAGAGGCCTACAGACATATGGTTTACTGGAGCTGCTAAGGTACCTACAGTTCTCTGGCCAGTTTGGAAAAAAACAAACAAGAACAAAGCAAAGAAAGTGCATATGGGTCAGGATGCAAAAAAAAAAAAAAAAACAGTCTGTGCCACCATGTACCAAAAGCAGAATCACCATCTGTTATGCACTGTGGTGTATAAGAATCAGATGTTTCCAGAAAGGATTCTACCACTCTGATTGAGATGTATCCTTTTGCTTGAGATGGTCTTAAACCAGAATTATCTTAATTGATCATCAGGTCCAGGGAGTCTAAGAAAGATATCACCTGTTATAACTGGCTGTGTAGCTGTTCCTAGGACTGCATATGGATCAGACACTTGTCCACATAAGGATAAATGTAAATTTTCCTCAGAGAGTCCCACATCATGAGACAATAATATTCTGAACACCCAAGGTGTGCACCATAGGCACAGCTGTCTATCCAAAAGGAAGAAAATGCTGCTGGCCACTGGAAATGTGACACATCTGTGAAGTTTAAAAATAGATTATTTCAGGTCTAGCATCATCATCTATTTCTTTGAGAAATTATGAGAACCTGTGAGTGATGAATTATCATCCTATACTGGTCTCCCATGTCCTGTTTTCAGTGGTATGAGAAAACCTGTACGACAGTAACCTGTCCTGATTTAAAAGGTTTACATAAGGCTACAAGTAAACCTTTTGTTCAACATATCTGTCAGAAGAGGAGCAGTGCTGACTTACATGCTTTCAGAACTGTTTGAAGAGTAGATTTAGAATTATGCTCCACCTTTTCACCACATTGAGGGAATGTCCTTTGAGTTGCTGTTGAATTTTGCAGTTCTCATCTGATCACTTTAACATTTCTTCTGCATTTTCATACAGAAAAATAAGTGGGAGATGAAGGAGAATGAGAAGGAGACCCCTTATTGCAAAGAAGCAAAGCAGAGCACTAGTTCTGGTTTAAGCACTTGGGCTTCAGGCCAATTATTTTACATTAAGAAGGTTCGTGGTCTGCACTCTTGTGGGAGGAGAGGCTGGACTCTGCCCTTCTGAGCTGGGAATTTCTGGTTAAAGGCTTATAGTGCCTGCATATTTGAACTGTTTCTTACTGAAATTGGTACACCTTGTTTGCTGTAGCATAGACTAGATCCAGGCCTGCTGAATCTAGCTTTGTTTGTATGCTTGTTGTTTGCTTGCTTGTTATTTCCCTGAAACACTAATTCCACCTAAAACGCAGCTTTTCAGCGCTTCTGTGGATCCCTAGTGATATCTGCGTTGCTTAGTGTACTTATTAACTTGTTTCACTTGAAAGAAAGTTACTGTTTGTCGTTTTTGCATTTAAGTTACCTGCAACACATTGCATTTAAGTTACCTGGCACTTGCTCACTAAAGCAATTATATAAGTCAGCACTAAAAAATTAAAAGCACTACACCCTCACAAACTCCCCTTGAGTACCTTGTTCCCCATTGGCCCTTTTTTTCAATTATAAAGGAATTCCCAATACTATTCTAGCATGTCCAAAGGTCAGTTGTCAATCTCCTCTCCGGTCCAGCTGGTGAATCTGGGAATCTTGAGGCAATGTTACAACTGCCTCATGTACACAGACAACCCTCTCCTCCTCCCAACAAATTCCAACACACGTGAGAGATGCAACCATATAGCCAAACTCGAGGCTAAGCTCTCTCAACTCAGTACTGGCGTAACCAGTCAGGAGGAGAAGGAAACCACACTCACTACAATTCCAGTCTCACATAGACCTACCACGACAGCAAACCAAACACATAAACACACAAAAACATACTCAGAGGCTCTAAATAAAAATCTGCCTAAGCAGCAGAGACCTCCAAAGCAGACACCCAAGCAACCGCTACCCCAAAACAAAACACGTGTAACACATAGCTCACAAAGCCAGTGTGCCAAACAGTCACAGCCCTTAAGGCTAAACAACACACCTGATACACTTGTAATAGGTGACTCTATCATCAGGCACACTGACGTCCCGCTCACCAGGCTGAACAAGGAGAAGGTCAAGGTGAGCTGCCTGTCGGGCACTAGGATCCGCCACATAACACAAGCACTCAGGTCACTCCAAGGCAAGTACAAATATGACTCAGTCATTGTCCATGCTGGTGTGAATGACCTGAGACGTACCTCTCTGGACTAAATGAAAAGAGACATAGAGGAGCTCTCTGAGCATGTAGCCCAGGCCGGTATGACCCTGACCTTGAGTCGCATCTTACCCTCACCAAGAATGATGCCACAATATGAAGACAAGATGATCAATTTCAACAACTGGCTTAAGTATTGGTGTCATTCAAAGGGGATCCAATGCCTGTCAGCCTGGGATGACATGCTCAACAAGCCACGATGCTTCGCTAGGGACAGCTTGCACCTGTCACCCCTGGGCTTTCGGATATTGGCAAAGGCTCTTGCTACCCCCATAGTGCCTTTTTTAGGCAAGGCTCAAAAGACAAACCCACCTCCATAGGTATCACAAGGGATAAGAAACTAAGAGTAATGCTACTCAATGCCAGAAGTCTAAACCTCAAGATGCACGCACTCGAAACTCTCCTTAGCATGGCGAACATCGATATCTGCGCAGTAACAGAAACCTGGTTGAAGGCTCCCAAGAGCACCCCAGCACTACCAGGTTATACTTCATACCATGCTTTTCGGCCCCAAAACTTGAACCGAACCACAAAAGGAGGGGGAGTATCAATATTCGTCAAAGATACCCACACCTCCAGGTTGGTGGCACAGCACGAAGCATCAGAGACTATCCATGTGCAACTAACAGTGGGTAAAACTGCCTTCCAGTTTATAGCCTGCTACAGACCACCCTCCCAAACCCAGGAACCCCACTCGGCCTTCCTGAGAACACTGGAAAATATGAAGGTCTCTCCAAACACCATTATATTGGGCGACTTCAACTACCCAAACATAGACTGGGAGCATTACTCTAGCTCCAACACCCTAGCCCAAAGGTTCCTAGAATTTATAAACTCAAATGCTATGGAACAACTTGTTACCACTCCCACAAGAGAGGAAAACATACTGGACCTGATCATCACCAACATGGGGACTCTATGCTCCAGACCAGAAGTGTATCCCTCACTGGTAAGATCAGACCATAAACTAATCTCACTGGATATTCACATCCCGACCCCACCCCCTGCCCAGTAAACTACAGTGAAAAACTTCTCTAAAGCAAATTTCACACTCCTCAAAACCGAGGTGGAATCCTTCAAAGCCCCCGGGTCTGTGGAAAATAAGGCCCAGACTGCAGAATCCTTTATAAACGTATTCTATGAACACCTTCAGGAATGCATGGATCATGCAATCCCAAATAAAACCAAGACCCAATCCTCCAAAGGCAGACGTCCTGTCTGGTGGACCCCAGCCATAAACAAACTATACAATAGAAGGAGGAAGGTACTGCATGATAGAGCAAAATCCCAAAAAGGGAAGGCATCTCTGATCAGTATTAGCAAAAAACTACGGGCACTCATAAAATCGTCTAAGGTCAGCTTCGAGAGAAAAATTGCACAGGACACTAAGGATAATCACAAGGCTTTCTTTAGTTATGTTAGGAACCTGGGTGGGAATTCCCAGTTATGCTCAGAATTATTCCAAAATGACAAAAAATACACCAAACCCACAGACATTGCCAACATCCTAGCTGACAGGTTCAGCGCAAACTTCTCCCCCCCCCCCACCAAAAGGGCAAATATCTACCCCAGCAGAGTGCTGCCCCCCTGACATCTCAGATGCTCAGGAAACAGCCGCCCTCTCCAAAGCAAAAAACACAGCATCAATGGGACCAGACAGTGCCCCGGGCTGTGCCCTACATGAACTCCAAGAAGAGGTAAACCCAAACCTAAAACTACTGTTCAATCTCAGCCTTACTACAGGATATGTACCCAAAGAGTGGCGTACAGCAACAGTGGTCCCTCTCCATAAAGGTGGTGCCTCAATGGATCCTGGAAACTATCGCCCCATAAGCCTGACTAGCTTGGTCTGCAAAGCTATGGAAAGGATCATCATGGACCTCATAAATAAAGATATTGGGGACCTACAGACACTGGATCCTACTCAGTTCGGCTTTGTTAAGGGCAAATCCTGCCTCTTAAACCTGGTCGATTTCTTTGAAACAGTCACCAAGGCCATTGACCAGGGGAAGGTGGTCCACACAGCCTACCTGGACCTCGCAAAAGCCTTCGATACAATACCCCACTCGGGCATTATCGATAAGCTCACCAGCTTAAATATAAACCCCTATGTCACTAGATGGGTTGCAAACTGGCTCAAGGACAGAACCCACATGGTTAGAATTGCTGGAGCCATGTCAGACTCCAAACCAGTTACAAGTGGCATCCCACAAGGCTCAGTCCTGGGACCTCTCTTGTTCTCTTTTAGGATGTACCTTACCAGACACCTGCAGCAACTGGAAAGACCCCAAAAGTACCTCACCAAGAGGATCAAAGGGCTCAAACAGATGCCATATGCTGCCCGGTTAAAGAAACTCCAGCTCTACTCAGTGGCATACCGCCTGCTCAGAGGCGATCTGTGCCTGACGTATAAAGCCATGTCCAACCCGGAATTAATGGAGATGCTGCACCTCAGAAAATCCAAATCCCATCAAGCTACGCGCTCAAGAGACTTGAATCTCAGCACTGAAATAAATAGGACATGCTGGAGGGACAGATTCATAACCCAGGGGCTCCCTTCACTCTGGAATAAAATCCCAGTCCAGGTTAGGCAGAGTCCCTCATTGACTCTCTTCAAGAGGAATCTTGATGAGTGGATGGGAGATCATAGGTTTACCCCGGGTATCACTTCTTTGTCACTGTTAGACAGAGGCACAGTATACTAACCTCGAAAAAGGGCATAGCAAAATTAATTTAAAATGGGTGGCGAAAGCCAAACACACTCTGGCTAGGCTTATAAATGCCCTAGGGTAGATAGCCTAGTATGAACCTATGAACCTATGAACCTATGAAGATGCATGTCGGGGGCTGATTGTGATGTATGATCAATTTTGCAATATAGGTTTAAAGAACAAATACCATTGTGAGTTTAAAAAACACAATGCATGTGTAATTATAAATGGTTGGTTGAACTACACTTACTTAAAATCACTAAAGTCAGAGTATATCACTTAAATCAGAACAAAAACTTCTCCAAAGCTAACTCTGGGCTTCTAAAAATAGAGGTGGTTAACTTCACGGCAACCATGCAAATAGAGAATAGTTGGATGACCGCTGAATCATACACCAATGCACTGTACAAACACGTACACAAATGCATGGATCTCGTCATACCCAATAGAACCGAGATGCTCTCCTCAAAAAAAGGAAGCCAGTCTGGTGGTCCCCTGCCATAAACAAACTCTACAACAGAAGAAGGAAACTGAAGCAGAATAAGGTGAAGTCCCAAGACTAGAAAAACTCCCTTATCAGCCTCAACAAAAGATTGAGATCCCTCATCTAATCCTCTAAAGCTAGCTATGAAAACAAAATTGCAGCAGATAGTAAAGACAACCACAAGGCCTTCTAAAATTATGTAAAGAATCTCCACGGCAATACCCAGATTTGCTCTGAGCTACTGCACAATGGTACCTCTTATACCGAGCCAACCGATATTGCCAATATACTGGCTGACAGATTCAGTGCCAACTTTACCGCTCCCCCCCAAGGACCAATCACAATACCAGTAGATTGCCAGGCACCCAGTATTACTATGGCACAGGTTAAAACAGCATTTCCAAGGCCAAAAATACAGCTTCTATGGGACCTGACAATATCCCTGGCTGTGTTCTACATGAACTACAGAGTGAACTGGCACCTCACCTGTGTGCCCTATTCAATCACAGCCTCACCTTAGCCTTTGTCCCTACTGAATGCCGCACTGCTACAGTCATCCCTCTCCACAAAGAGAAGCAACTACAGACCCCGGTAACTATCGCCCCATTAGCCTGACAAGTCTGATATGCAAAGCTAAGGAACACATCATCATGGACCTAAATAAACAAGGATATAGGGAATCTCCAAACTCTGGATCCTACACAGTTTGGTTTTCTGAAGGGTAGATCATGCCTGCTCAATGTGGTCGACTTTTTTGAGTCACTCACCAGAGCTGTGGATGAAGGCAAGGTGGTTCATACAGCCTACCTTGATCTGGCCAAGGCCTTTGATACCATTCCCCACTCAGGAATCATAGAAAAACTCACTAAGCTGGGCATCATCCCCTATATCACTAGGTGGGTTGCAAACTGGCTCACAGATAGAACCTACAGTGTGAAAGTAGCTGACTCCAAGTCAGACTGCTGACCAGTCATGAGTGGAGTCCCACAGGATTCGGTCCTGGATCCTCTCCTGTTTGGTATCTACTTCTCTGAAGTCCAGGCCAACATGAAGGGACTCTGCCTGACAAAGTTCGCAAATGATTGTAAGTTGGGAGCTATTATTAACTCCACAAGTGATGTTGACATCTTACAGAAAGGCCTCACTGAGATCAACTACTGGTGTCAGAACCATGGCCTTAAGCTCAATGCCAAAAAATGTGTCATCATCCCCCTTGGGAAAAACCCAGTTCCCTTGAATTACCACATCAATGGTAGTCCACTGAACACAGAAGGCATTATAAGAGATCTGGGAACAGGTTGACAGCAACCTCTCTTTTGACCACCACATTGCCACTGTGGTCAGAAAGTCGTTCTATGTGGCACATCTCATTACTAAGGGTTTTGCATCCAGGAAGAAAGAGGTCATTGTCTCCCTTTACTCTTCCCTCATTAGGCCAGTCATCAAGTACAATGCCCCATTTGGCATGTACCTCACTAGACACCTGCAACAACTGGAGAGGCCACAAAACTACCTCACAAAGAGGATCCTAGGCCTTAAATACTTGTCCTATAGGGACAGACTCAAAAAACTCCAACTATTCTTTGTTTCGTATCACCTACTTAGAGGCGATCTCTGCTTGACTTACAAAGCCATGTCTGACCCAGCTCTGTTAGAAATGCTGCATCTAACTAAATCCCAGTTCCTCTGCACCACACGCTCCAGAGACCACAACCTCATTAACACAATCACAAAAACAGAACATGCTGGAGAGACAGGTTCATAACCCAGAGACTGCCCATGCTATGGAATAGCCTTCCCACACATGTCAAGCAGAGCACCTCACTGGCCATCTTCAAGAGAAATCTTGATGAGTGGATGGGAAATAGAAAATTCACCCCAGAGATCACTCCAGTGGCTCTACTCGACAGAGGCACTAGGAACTAAGGTCAGGTGGCATGATGCCAAGGTAATCTTATGGGCTAGGCTTGTAAAGGTTCCAGGGCCATTAGCCTAGAACACACCTATGAACCTATGGGCCTTTGATCAAACCATAAATTTACCAATAATAAAACCTTCAATTTCAACAAAAATTGTAGCGACACGTGTTTTTGCAGGAGGATAAGCCGCCTCTTGCACCACCAAACTTGTACATGCCACCTCCAAGATTGCACAAACACAAACACTGGAGATACCTCCCGAAACAAAGCAATCACTGCTGTTGCACAATTAGAAACTGCGCTGGCAGTGAATTCCTCTGAAAAACACTGATCATGGATTAACCAATAAATAAACTGCACTGGTATGATTACTTCTGAAACGCACTGATTATACATTAAGCAATAAACAAGCTGCACCAACATGAGTACTTCTGAAATACACTGATAAATAAGCTGCAATGATAATGACTATCTCTGTCATGCACTCATCTTAGACTAAACAATAAACAAAAAGGAAGGCCTTTACCCACACTACAGCACTTAACTCTAGTGCACTAGCTCATCTGTTTACAGCATATCTACTTCAACATTTAAACCTTTGACAAAACAGTTGGTACAAGCTTTGATCTTGACCTCCAGCCAATGTCTATATGGAGTTTGCTTGTTCTCCCTATATCTCTGTGGGGTTCCTCCCACCTCCCAAAAACATGTTGAGTGTTTCCACTTCAACCTCACCCAAGAGTAAAGTTGTGGGGAACAGTTGTACACACCAACAGCTTTGGACATCTACTGTGGTGCGCAGTATCCTCAAGATAGGAAAAAAAACAGATTCTAGACTGCATGTCATGTCAGGTCTAGTAACTCAGTGTTGTAAAAATTGGCTCTAGGTGATTTTGCCATGTTTACTAATGTTGCCAAAAATGAGCATGGGTATTTACTGCTGATAAATGGATTGAGGAACCGCCTTACTCCAACCTATACCAGGGATCCATGTTAATGGTAAGAGTGGTGTATGTGTCCCTGCTGGCCAGTGTGTGCCCATTATAAAGCCCAGCAGCCCTGGGTCAATAAGCTACTGGCTGGCCAGTGTCCAGTTGTTGCATGTAAAACCAATCATGCTGACAAACATGAACTAAGAACTGTACACACAGTGGAGATTCACTGACAGGATGCAGTTTGGAAGTGGTTAATGGTAAAGAAGAAGCTGGTTGTCTTATGTTTCCATGAAACAAAATGAAAATGCACTGCAGCAACATCACATAGCTTAGGATATAGAGTATACTACTTAGGAGGAAGACAGACTAGATATGGTGTGGGAATTAAGTTGATTGAGAGACTTCAGAAGACAGTGAGGGGTGTCATCAGAATTAGTGACAGACTTGTGGCAATCAGACTTAGACTAGGATAGGGCACTGTTCATAATCTCAGCCTATGCCCCACAGCAAGGATGTCATTGCGAGGAAAAGAATGCATTCAGACAGCAGGTGCAGGACCATTAGATAAAGCAGGACAACAGGAATTGGTGATAACAATGGGTGACCTGAGCGCACGCGCTCACACACACACACACACACACACACACACACACACACACACACACACACACACACACACACACACACACACACACACACACACACACACACACACACACACACACACACACACACACACATCAGGGCAAACAGAACTGGATATGAGGACTGCCTGAGTACACATGGGGGGACAACAGGAATAAAGAAGCAGAGGCCATTCTATACATCTGTCTGGCAAATGGCTTGATGCTGGCCAACATATGGTTCAGCAAGAGAGACAGTAACAAGATGACATACAAGAGTGGCCAACATGCAACTCAGGTAGACTTCTTCCTCATATGGAAAGGGCACTGGGGTATAATCAGTGATTACAAAGTCATCCCCAATGAAACATTTGGCCCACAGCATAAACCACTGGTTGCCTCAGTCATTAGAGAAGGTTCTAAAGTCAATTCTAGGCTGAAGAAATGGAAGAAAATGGAGAGAAAGCACAGGAGTTCAAGGAATTGCTTAGGTTTCTAGCATCTCAAGAGAAAGAGGAAATAGATGGAGATGAAGAAGAATGGCAGCACTTAAAACTGCATGTGTGAGGACTGCAGAACAGATATGCTTCCGAGCCAGGTATAGGGCAAGGTATATAAAGAAAGTTGGTGGTGGAATGCGGAAGTGCAGGAACTCATCAAAAGAAAGAAGTGCAGGAAAAAGTGTGAGATAGAAAAGAGCTAAGAAGGAATACTGGTTGGCAGAAAAGAGAGGCTAAAGGAGGAGTTGCAATAGCAAAGAACAAGGCATCAGAGGCACTCTAACAGCTTCTGGAAAGTGACACAGTAGGCAGCACTAAAAACTATATCCGGCTGCAAGGCAAAGACAGAATATAAACAAGATAGAGATAACTTTGGTAAGGAATGCCAGAAATAGCCTGCTCACTAGTCCACAGGACATCAAAGGCAGATGGAAGGAGTACTTCCAGCAGCTTCAAATGAAGAAAACTCCTCAGAATCTGTACTGGCGCAGCCTATGAATGAAGAAGAGAATCCCACTCCAGAAGTAAGAACAGCACTAAGGAAAATGAAGTCATGGAAAGCAGTAGGCTCAGATGAGGTCACAGCACATATGATCAAGATGTTGGCTTAGATAAGAGAGAAATGGCTCCTGAGGGCACTCCTAGCAGTGTGGAGAGAAAGGCATATCACAAATGACTGGAAAATAAGTGTACGTATACCAGCATACAAAAAAAGGAGCCATACACAACTGTGGGCAGTACAGAGGTATTAAACTCCTGTCACACTGCATGAAATTTCTGGAGAAGGTGATTGATAAGTACATAAATAGAGAAGTAGAAAGAAAGATGGGAGATGAGCAGTTCAGATTCAGAACAGGATGCAGCACAACCAAGCCAGTGTTTGCAGTGAAACAGTTAGTTGAAAAGAAACTAGACATGAGGAAAGATTCCAACTGGTCATTCCTAGACTATGAGAAACCATATGACACAGTCCAAAGATACATGATTTGAGCAGTCCTGTGGTAGTTCAAAGTCACAGAAACATCAGTAGAATCAGTGCAAGCTATGTACAAGGACCTAGTGACTCAAGTACAAAAAGCATTCGGTCTCACAGATGGGTTCCCAGTGGGAGTGTGTGTAAATCAGGATTCAGCTCTGAGCCCACTGCTGTTCATACTGGTGATGGACTACTTTAGCAAACAGATCAGAGGGGACATCTCAGCAAAGTTGCTGTATGTAGATGATGTGGCATTACAAGTATACTCTGAGCAAAAACACCAGCAAAAGATAAAGGAGTGGAATGCAAAACTGAAGGCACATGGTATAAAAGTGAGTACAGATAAGAAAGTTGCAGTTGCTTCAAACAGGTAAAACAGAAGAAGCTGAGAGTTGAGCTACAAGGAAGATAGTGGAACAGGCTAAACGTATCCAAAAGGGATGAATGAGAAGGGAAGTCTGAATGAGGAGGTCAAATCTAGAGTCAGAGGGGTTGCAGCAAATTGGCATATAGTGTCAGTGGCAGTGTATAACAGAAGAATGCCAAAGAAGCTGAAAAGTAAGGTGTATAGAACAGTGGGGCAATCAGTACTACAACAGTACTGTACAGAAACCTGAGCAGTAAAGGAACACCAGTTGAGGAAGCTAGAAGTGATGGAGATGAAGTGCCAAAGACAGGTGGTAGAATGCACACTGTGTGACAGATGTAGAAGTGAGGACATCAAAGCAGAAGGCAAATTAGCTCCAGTTGAAGAGAATGCCAGAAAGAACAGATTACAGTGGTTCAGGCACATGTGCAGAAAAGCAGAAGACAATCTTGTGAAGAAGATTTGGGACAGACAGGAAGTAGGCAAAAGGCTTTCCTTAGGGTATCCAGCAAAGAGATGGATGGATGGACTGTGTGAGAGAAGACCTGCAACAGTAAGGCATGACTATTGAAGAAGGTAGGAGATTGACATGCAATTGAGACAGATGACAATAGTTGACATGAGACCCAGACCCAATGTAGTAAAATGGGCAAAAGGGGGTTTATGATGAGCTTGAGGATGATGATGACAAATATTTCATACTGTCAAAATCAGTCCCAGGGTGAGAGTGAGAGGTTGGCATAATGGTTAAGGTATTTTCCTTACAGACACAAGGTGCAACGTTTGATTCTCACATGGGATAATTGGCTAGGCTTAAAATGCCCCCCAGTGTAGTTAGCCGAATGCTAATCTAAGAACCTATGAATTATAATCCCATCCCCTTTAATCAACTGTCTAATAGCCATATAAATAGATGTCTGGGTGTAGCAAGAAAGTTGTTTTTTGTTTTGTTTCCATCTCTGGGCTTTTCTTCAATAACTTCCTTCCTTTCAAGTTGTACAGGCTCTCAGATCTTCCTGCAGTCACTGACTGATCTCAAACCTATTGCTAATGGTTAGTCTTCAGATAGAAAAGGCCTCAGATGAACGATGTAGAAAATTAATGGGGGGGGAGGGGCTTTCTGGATCCTGCATTGTTTACAGATCCTGACAGGTGAGTAATTTGTCAAAGGTTTTCAATGAGTGAAGCCACACTTTCAACACTGTCAAGTGATATAATCTCCATGAATGGTTTGCCTTTTCAGATAGTGATTGCAGGCTCTGTGACTTTTCTTGCACAAGTAATTAGTTGTGGACATAGTCTCACACTAAGAATGTCTATACCCTAATGGGACTAAGTCCTGCCCACCCCCTAAATGCCCTCTGCTAGGGTTGCATTCTTTTTACAGAGATTTTTCTTGGTCTAATTTGATTCATAAAATACACATCCAACCCTTAATCTTTGCTCTACTAAACTAGATTTTTTTTATTCTGTCAAATTATCTATTCATTTAGCTAGATTCTTGTCCCAAATCAGCCACTGCCATACAGTCTATAGTCAGGTTATCAGCTACACAAAGGACACTGCTAATTCTCCAATATTTAAATATATTAATGCTGCCTTGTCCCTTGTTATCTTCTATTACATCTATGTCTCTATATTCCCAGTACATCCATCCCAAATGATGGTAACTACTTTTGCTTGTCAGTTAATATCTTCTTGTTTCAATAATCAAATCTTTTCGCATTCACTGCATATCCTGTACACCATATCCCAACAAACTTGACCTAATCTATTAGTTCAGTTAAAATGATAAATGTGCATGTTTCAGATAAGTTTACTAAAAAGTACAAATATATACCTACTACCTCATCCTAAATAGGGCCATACATTCACATTCTGTCCAACTGCAGATTGTCATACTCTGATATCCCCTGGATTACTGCTGAAATATGCCACATTGTATAGCAGAAATTAGTGCCCATGGGGCCTGTACAAATGCTTCAATATCTTGGCTGTTATGGAAACTTGGTAAGTATCTGGTATTATAGGTAAAGGTGTGTTCCATCATTCAACATATTAGACAAACTAGACATCACAAAGGGACAGGAGTGCCACAATCCCTTACAAACACTCTGTACAACATGAAGTACTGCCAATGCATCTCCCAAACTCAAAACAAAGACAGGCTGTTCTCCTTTCATTGTATGCATTCGTTCATTTTTCACTGACCCACATTCAGTCACAGGAGGAGTGGGCATTTCTTGGCATTCAGTAGCTGTAAGGCAAGGAAAAATGACTTCTAGATTGGACAACAGTCTGTTGTGCTCATTACATGTACATTTCCTAAAAAGAATTAATCTAACATCTTTATGTAAAACTGAACTGATGATAATGAGAAACTTCTGGACTTAGTTCAGGTATCATATCTTCCACACTCAGTAGGAAACTAATCCCCAGTGCTTGCAAATATAGAGGCGGAAAGAATGAAAGCAAACAAGAAATGGAGAGAAAGGGAGAGATAGATAGATAGATAGATAGATAGATAGATAGATAGATAGATAGATAGATAGATAGATAACATCACCTGCCTGTTCCTGTTTTTCAACTTTGCAGATGTCCAAATTTTACACAAACATATAGGGATAGTCTGTGGAGGCAGGCCATTGTAGATGCTTTTGAGTGCATTGCTGTAGTGAGCATTAGGACATTTAGCTCCCTGATTGGTAGAAAAATCCAAGAAATCTTGTCCTCCTTTTCTATGGCTAGTATCCATACTTTTACATCTCCGGTCATGACAAGTGACTGAGACCCATCCTCCTGCAATTCATTTAGGGTACTATACATCAGTGTGAGGTCTATCTGTAACAAGGCTGCTATAATCTCAGACCGGCTGCATGAATTCACAAGCTGCATAGGTTATGTTGCTGCACCATACAATATTAGTATCCAGTTAAGAAGAAAAATATATCCATTCACACCATTTCATAGGTTCATAGGTGGTTACTAAGCTAATGACCACAAGGGCCTTTTTAAGCCTAGCCATGCATCCCAAATCTCTGACAAGTTCTGATACCCTTGAAAAGTGTAAGCAGGGGCTGGGGAGATGAAACATTTACAAGCTACAATCTACATGCTTGTTTATAAATAATTGATTTTACCAAGGGTTCTGGCCTAGGATATACTTTCTGATATGTTTGGGATATGGTCTATGCCTTGAACTGAAACTGTTGACACAAAATGTTCACTTTTCCTCTGATGCACTGACTTTGTGTCAATCGTAAAATTTTAAAATGCAATCAAAACTTCAATATAATGAAGTACAACTACGTAGGCTGGCGCCATAATTCTTTACAGAAGGGAAAAAGAACATGATTGCTGCAATGAAGAAGGTTTCCAAATGTGAGTCACTTGTCTAATTTGTTTTAAATTCCTGTATTTATAAACTTTACAATACAGAGTCAATTAGCTACAGGGAATCACCTCACTCTTACACAAGAAAGCTTTTTTTTTTTTTCTATTGAGATATTTTCCGTCATGTCTAGTTTGTGATCATAGGACATGACTACTAAGTTATGCATTATTCTGCAAGCAAATATGAGTCTTGAACTAATTTGTTCATGAATAAAATATCAACCATAATGCATATAGTCTTCACAACCATATAATTTATTATCTATATAAATTTCTTAATGGAAACTTTTCTTTTTTCAGTCTCTTGCAGTCTTTCTCCTTCCGTCTATTTGAAAATAAAAATATAAGAAATGTACTACTGTTCCAAACAGCAATAATACACCTGTCTTTGTGGAAATAATATTAATTTTTGTTATTAATACATTTTCTGATATATATATATATTTTTTGCAGCACATATTCATCAGTGATGAATCTAGTAACTCAACAATAGGCAGACACTTATTTATTTATTTATTTATTTTCAGATTCACTGGCTAAAACTTTGCACTTCATGACTTGTATAGATCTATTAAGCTTTTTCCAAATTTTTCATAAAAAATGATAAATCACAATTCATTGTATTTCTTAACAAGTCCCCCAAATCCCCAGAACCTACAGCATTTGCAAAAGATCACAAACAGCTGTTTACTGCTGCATTATCCACATATTATATCTGTTTTAACTACATCTCTGCTAAATTCAAAAGTAAATACAAGTTTTCTTCAGATGTACAGATGTAGTTGTACTGAGTGTACGTTCCCTTTAGAGAGCTATTTAACCACTGTTTAGAAAAGCTGCTTGACCTTTACAGAAAAAAATATAGCAGATGTTTTATCATAATTTGTGACCTTCAACAAATTTTGTAGTACTTTGCAGCAATGTTTGTTTCTGATGCCTGCTGCAAGTAACTGCAGGTAACCATGACCAGCTCAAGACCAGAAGCATACGGATTCTGGTTCTGAAAATACAATCTTAAGTTAAAGTTTCTTAAAAACATTTTCATATGAATTATAACATTCTCAACTTTAGCCCTATAGGAGGGAACAAAACTGAAGCCTTTGCATAATAACTCAAAATAATCTCCACCAAATACATTATCAGTGTAGTTGTAAATTTTAAAGTCACCTTTATTGTTGGTGGAAATACAAGGTCCTTAGAACATCAAGACTTGATAAATATTTTGAAAAAGAATTGGAATATTTTTCCTGTTTTGATGGTGCATTAGATTTGTTGGGGAAAGAACTCAAAGTGGCGTTTAAAAGGGGAAGACCATAAAAAAAATTTTTGGAGATGGAAGAAATCCCACCCTTGTTAACTAGTTCTAAGAGGATTGGTACTTTTAAATGTGGGTCGTGTCCCCAATGTATGTACATTTTGGTTAGTGGCACTTTATTAGTCAATGGCGTCCAGATTAAGCTCACTTTTCATTGTACTTCCAATACTAAGGGTATTATATATATTGCACAGTGTCAACTTTGCTCATGTTTCTATGTAGACAAGGCTCAAAGGTGACTTAGTGACCGTATTTATGAACATAGGTTTGATATTAAATATCAAAGGCAGAATAATGCCCTGGCTAAACATATTGTAAAACATTCTAACCATTGATTTTTATTTTTTGGAGCCAAGGTTGTATATAAAAACCTTAGAAGGTGTCCCTGGGCAGATTTGTTGGAAGTTAAAGAGTTATTTTGGCAGATCAAACTCAATGCACATTTACTACCTGGGTTAAATGACCGGTTGACTATAAACAGCATTCTTAAGTTAAGGTCTTATGTCATTTAATTAGTTATATAATCCCTTACAATTTTTTTTTTGTTGTTGGAATAGAATTTATATTCATATTATGTATTTTTGTGTTTTTATGGTGTTAAACTCAATGTTTTTTATTTAACTGATTGCTAACAGTGTTTGATTGGGTACCATTTGTCATGTGAACATAGTAGGGGGTTATTTAAATGAAGCAGTCCTCCATCTTATTGATTCTGAAGAAATCCAAGTTATAATCGGATGAAAGCATTAAATTTTTATTAATAAACTTTGTTACTTCAATATATTTTGTGGAGTGGTGTGATGTTTCACTTCTTGAGCCTACCGAGCTGGTTTTAGAGTTTTTTTGGTTGTTCTTCATTTCCTAGTTTGTGTCGTAATTTAGAAAATTTAACTGTATTGTTGCAACTGGGTTTGCTTGACAAGTGACCACATACAGAGTGCGTGTGATTCAGAAGCTAAGCAGCAGAGGTGGCTGTAGTATATGTAAATGGCCATATAATAAGATGGTAATGAACAGCATCATTAAAATGAGCAGCGCTATGTATGCAAATGAGGTCAATCAAGATGATGGAATAATTCAGAAACGAATAAAAAGTGAGATGTGCTGCTCTAACACCAGTGGTAATGACCACAGCTAAGTCAGCATGTACATGTAACAGAACCACCAAAATATGTTAGGGCTTTCTCCAGCATAATGTATACTTGCAAGAAACTGTTATTGCCATTACGAGCCACAGTAGTGCTTATTCTTATCCAAACAAGTGTCATGTCATCCAACAGTGCTTAGCATTTCACAGTCTCCACAAATGCGATATTGCAAATTGGTACCAAGTGGCTAGGGAGCACCATGTAAGACTTGATGGACATATGTCAGCTTCATCTGCAGACTCATGGGAGTCATGGGTTAAATATCACAGTGGATACTAAGGTATTTGTGGTCTTACATATACTAGTTACAGTGACCTTTCAGTGACTAACAGGGGACACATTAGGGATATTTCAGGTGTCTGCTTTGAGAATGCTCCATCAGTTCCTCAGTGCTAAGCTGCAATATGTGGGATGCATATATGATTTCCACATACCACAGAGGAGACAGTTAGTGCCACACCCATTTCCCTGAGTAGTGGGGAGTATAGACTGCACCCACATAGAAATAAATGCCCCACCTGGGAAACTGGCAGGAAGATGCTGAACCACAAAGGGTATCAGTGTGTTAGCTGCCAATTGATCAGTAATACAGAGAGTATTATCTGCAAAATGTATGTAGGCCACACAGGCAGTTATCACAACTCCAACATATGGCACACTTGTGACCTGTGCTAAAGCTTTTTGTGGGACGGCTTCCTCCAGGAGCATCTTATAGGCAATGCCAGATATGACTCGGATCCCTGGCTGAAGAAACTTATCGGAAATCCACAGAATGAACAGACAAGAGATACAAGTATACCCTATTGTATGCTAAATAGAGGTGGGTGCAGTATGCTGTGGCACTATCAAAGAGGCAGTGTCATGCACATCACTTTACCCTACAGTAAAGCATATACAATACAGTAAAAGTGATGCATGTAACAATGTATGCAAACCCAACACTAAACTGTCTTTACAAATGCATAGTTTGGCCACACTGTGCATCAGACATAGATTACCCAAGTAATTACGTACTATGGACAGGTCAGAGTTACTATCATTTGCAGGGTGAGAGAGGGAGCACAATTGGGAATGTTTTTCACAAGTAAAGACGGGAGCACAAGTGGGAATGTCTTTCACAAGGAAAGATGGGAGCACAAGTGGGAATGTCTTTCACAAGGAAAGATGGGAGCACAAGTGAAAATATTTTTCACAAGGAATGTATTAATGCACAGGACAATGAAAAGTAGGACTGTAGTAGTATGTAGAGCTTGTTTTTTTTTTTGCTGGGGGGTTGTTGGAGGGCATTACCATAAAATGTGTTCTGATGGTCCAATCTTACTGGATGTCTGATTGCATGATGCACTGTAGGCTGTGGTGGTTGGAGTGTGTGTCTGCTAGGACAGAGCTTCAACAGTAGTTGCACAGCTGTGGTTTGATCTATGGAACAGGTCCTGGGCAAAAATGGTAGAGGACTGAGCATCCCATGCACTCACCCTCTCATGACAGCTGGATCTACCAAGTGTACCATGGCCCTAACAAGATGTTGGCATGCTGTGTGATTGTGAATGACTTTGCCAGACATGCTACTACTGTGACTGTATGACACCCAGAGATCTCCTCTCCTTGTTGCAGTCACCTCCACAATAGATGTAGCTGCAGAAGTGCTAGGACTGTGTGACCCTTATTTACACCATCATTAGTAATGGTGGCCACTATTCATGGAGGGGGAAAAGCTGCATGGATGCCTCTTGGTGCATGGCAGGTGGACATGAGAGGACTTGACATGTAGTAGCATGTGATTCGGTCCATCAAAACTATTACACTTATGGAACATGCATTCCTAGAAGTCACCTTGTGCACCTTCGTTAACCATACTAATTCTGAAATGGCTGTGGTGGTAATAGCCTGTGTTTCCACGATGGCCCTGCACATAGGTTGGGTCACAGCCACTGAAACAACAACTTCAGGTGAAGGAAGATAACCAGCTCTCAAATGAGAACAAGTACTCATCTCCCTTTCTTACCCTTCACCCCGTGAAGTTTGTGACAGAATGTTATGATTGTCCTATAAGGAGTATAACACTTTCCTGACTGCAAGTGTCCCCAGTAACCTGTCTTCCTTATGTTGTATGTGTGTCTCCTGGATGTCTGCAGGCACAAAGGCTGTGTCTGTTGTCTAGAGAGTGAGGACACATTGCCTGTGTCCAACACACACACATATACTGCACTCCCTGACCATGCCAGCTCATCTTTGCCATTATCATCATCACAAAGAAACTGTTGCAAAACAGAGTAAATTCCCATGATTGGAGGAACTCCCTGGTCAGCCTCAGTAAGAAGCTGAGATCCCTCATAAAATCCTCCAAAGCTAGTTATGAAAACAAAATTGCCACTGATTCTAAAGATAACCACAAAGCATTCTATAGTTATGTCAAGCATCTCAATGACAACATTCAGCACTAAATATACAGAACCAACTGATATTGCCAACATCCTGGCAGATAGGTTCAGTGCTAACTTCCCCCCCTCTTACCCCCTAAAGGACCCATCTCTATACCAGAAGAATCCAAAGTTCCTGTAATCACAGCTGCACAGGTAAAAACCACACTCTCCAAAGCCAAGAACACAGCATCCATGGGACCTGACAACATCCCAGGCTGCATTCTATACAAACTACAGAATGAACTGGCACCACACCTAAGTACCATGTTCAATCATAGCCTCACCTCAGGCTTTGTGCCCACTGAATGTTGCACAGCGACGGTTATCCCACTCCACAAAGGGGGAACCACCACGGTCCCCAGGAACTACCACCCCATTAGCCTGGTCTGCAAGGCCATGGAACGTATCATCATGGAACTTATAAACAAAGACATCTGTAATCTCCAAAATCTGGGACCCCACCCAGTTCGGGTTTGTAAAAGGCAGATCATGTCTCCTAAACCTGATAGACTTCTTTGAAGCAGTCACCAAAGCTGTAGACAAGGGTAAGGTGGTTCACACAGCCTATCTAGATCTCGCCAAGGCTTTCGACACCATCCCCCACTCTGGAATTATAGATAAACTCACTAAACTAGGTATAAATCCCTATGTCACAAGATGGGATGCCAACTGGTTCACTGACAGAACCCACACTGTTAAAGTAACAGACTCCAAATCCAACTTCAGACCAGTGACAAGTGAAGTACCACAGGGTTCAGTTCTGGGTCCTCTCCTGTTTAGTATCTACTTTTCTGAAGTACAGGCTAACACAGAAGGTCTTTGGCTAGCAAAGTTTGCAGATGACTGCAAACTAGGAGCCATAATCGAAACTCCTAACGATGTAGACATCCTACAAAAGTGCCTCACTGAGACAGATGACTGGTGTCAAAGCCATGGCTTCAAGCTCAATACGAAAAAGTGCATTGTCATCCCCTTTGGTAAAAACTCTGTACCCATGAACTACCACATAAGCGGTAGTCTACTTAACACCGAAAGTGTGCTAAGAGACCTTGGGACCCAGGTGGACAGTAGTCTCTCCTTTGATAATCACATCGTCACAGTAGTCAGAAAATCCTTCTATGTGGCACACCTCATCACAAAAGGTTTCTCATCCAGGAAAAAAGAGGTCATTGTTCCCCTCTACTCGTCACTCATTAGATCCATTATAGAGTACAACACCCCTTTTAGTATGTACCTCACAAGACATCTACAACAATTGGAAAGGCCGCAGAAATACCTCACAAAGATGATTACTGGCCTCAAACAGGTGCCCTACACAGACCGTCTCAAAAAACTCCAGCTTTACTCCATCGCATACCGCCTACTCAGAGGGGATCCCTGCCTAACATACAAAGCTATGTCAAACCCAGAGCTGTTGGACATGCTCCACGTAAAGAAATTCCAATCCCTCTGAGCTACACGCTCTAGGGACGTAAACCTGGTCAACATAATAAACAGACCATGCTGGAGGGATAGAGTCCTGTCCCAGAGACTCCCCATACTCTGGAACAAATGACCTGCCTATATCAAACAAAGCTCCTCATTAGCACTCTTCAAGAAAAATCTTGATAATTGGATGAGAAATAGGAAATTCACCCCGGGGATCATTCCTGTGGCTTTGATCGACAGTGGCACAGGAAAATAATTTTCTTGGGTGGCGAAAGCCAGGGTACCTTTTTGGCGAGGCTTATATAGGCCCTAGGGACAATAGCCTAGTACCTAACTATGAACCTATGAACAGGTTCAAGATCCTACAACCTAAGATGGAGGCAGTTCCATAGTAATGGTGATGGATCCAGCATCACCTGTGAGCAGAGCCAGCTAAAATACCTTGTGTAAATATAACTTAGCAGTAGAAAAATACCTCAGATTCAGATGTACTAGTGTTTGCAAACACACCTAAACCACTATACCCAGGACACATCTGTTGTCTACCCTCCTCTATGCATCCCCAATTCCAACCAACCTCAGTAAAGCCAGCCTGCACAAATTAGAATCTTGTTACAACAAGATTGCTAGATTTGCTACTGAGATCCCATATAGGTCCCATTACTGTGTAGCTCTCAAACAACTAAAGTGGACTGAGCTACCTCAACTACTGAAACTCAATCAATTGTCATTAGCACACAAACTATATTACTACCCAGCTAAAACTCCAGCACTCCTAAACCCAATTATCCCTTATTCTACAACAAGAACCTAAAGATCTAGAACCCAAAACTGTCTAGATGTCATCAAACATAATAATGATGCTGGGAAATCTCTCTTCAGTTATTTTATTTACAAAGCTTGGAATACCCTACCTAGCCACCTGACTTCCATTAGCTCCACCTCACAATTAAAAAGCTCCTCAAAACACATTATACGAATACACGGTTATGCTCCTGTGACTTCCCAGGATAAACACTTACTCTACAGCCTATACTCCATCTTTAACAATATGCCCTACAAAGCCCTTTTCGGTCTAATAGAACTAGCCCATCAGAATTCTTGCTTAGACCCACAGATTTTGATGTTATTTTATTTTTCCCTTGTTTTGATCCTTAAATCTTGTTATTCATTTTGCCCCTCTAAACATTAGGTTTCACTAATCAGTTCTATTATGCCATTTCACCCCTACTACTTAGTAACAATTTGACTATCCATAGAAGGTCTGCTGTTAAGCTGTTTCACCCTTTCTACTTACCAACATTCCTGATTAGCTTCAGCATTCCACATCACCTCAATAAGTGCAGCATATTTATGTATCCCAGCTATACTACTCTGTTGCGTGATGAGCCTTCTCCATCAAGAGACTTACAAAATGGGTTAAAACTCTTAATCTCTTAATATGGAAGCTAATATAAGAATGTAACTGTTATTAATTTTGTGTGATTTCTGTAGTAGTAACATCAACACTGTTGTAAGAAATGTATATTATTTTTACTATGTACTACATGAAACCATCTGCTAAATGTTAATGTTTCTCATCTTGTTTGCTATGTGTTATCTTAGAACATTTACTGTGTTATAACTTGATATCCATAGTCTACATCTTGTGGATCTCTTTATGTTTGATTTATGTATTTTATCCAGGTCTACTTTAAAACAGCGAACGATCAGATGATCGAAAGCTGTTAGAGTGAACACTACATGTCGAACCGGCAAAATAGCGAACGGCCGGAACAGCCAATTATTTCCCAGGAAAAGAAATTGCTGGGTCGGCCGTCCAGGTTGTGCCGTTTCCTCCACTGTAGTGTGATCTCAGAGTTGGTATATTTAAGTAGGGGAGGTGGGGGGTGCAGCCCCCCACATAGGGGGTGTAGGTGGTGAAGTCCCCTACTTTATTTAGTGTTTAGTGTTTTTTTTGTTTTTTTTGGGAACAGCAATTTTTTCCCTGGGAAAAAAAAATCGCTGTTCTGGTTGTTCACTGTTTTGGATTTTCAACATTTAGGGGTCGATATAACAACGTTCGATTATCTGATCATTAGTTGTTATAATACAGACCCTTTTATCCGGAGCTTTTCTCCTCAGGCCTCCACTGAAAATGGACCCGTGTCCAGTCAGACTTTCTCGGTAAACAAATATAAAATAAATAAATAAAATAAAATAAAACTCATTCAAATATCGTACCTCTTTCAAATGGCCATGCAGGTTCAATCCTGGCTGTTTCTTTATAATCTAAAGCTTTACTAAACTGGCCAGTAATTACAGTATACTGCTATATAGGAATACTGCTCAGTACCTGAGACATCTCGAGTGGCTATTCTTGGTGCATGATGAAACTCAGCTCCAATGTCTGGTACCACACTCTGGGGCCATGAGAAAGTGTCACTGCCTCCAACAGAGGCCAGAAACTTCTCTGTCTCCATCAGAGGTGACCAATTTCTCATCTCCCATTGACATGGACCTACCATGCCGTGCCAGAAAGACAGACAGTTCTTTTCTCCATAACAGCTGCCATGCCGTGCCAGAAAGACAGACAGTTCTTTTCTCCATAACAGCTGTAAAGTTGCTGGCCCTGTGTTAGAACATTTCAGAAGTACAGTCCTGACCACCTACAACATTAATGCCCATTAATGTCTGCCTTGAGATCTTTCCAGGCAGAGTCCATGTAGGCTTGGTCAGCAACATCCTGCCCAAAAAGCTGTTGGCGATATAGATGGAGGACAAGAAGTAGCACTTCATTCTCAGTCTTAGAGAACTTGATTTTATGAATGGCTTTCTCAGCACAGCCTGGTCTTCTTTTCTTAGCTTTAGTAGATATTGTTCTGCAGGCATGGAAAATAGTGGTCTTTTCAGTGAGGTAATCACTTGCTTTAGGCAACCCTTTACCACACTGCCTTCCATATTGTCTCTATACCAAGCTGCTGGTGCTGTGTCTGATAATCATCATGCATGTCTATCAAGACAGTTTATACAATGTCAAGCCCATAACACTATCGACCAAATTTCCCCCACACCCCAAAAACTTTACCATTTACAGTCACCACACTGCCATCAATATTTACATATGTACTGAAAATACACAAGGAAAATGGTTTGCCACAAAGGTCTAATGCAATGTAGGCCATAATTTCTTCACATATCCTCTGAGTACTTGCTGCTGGGTGTGTTTCTCATTAGGCTTAACAATCCTTCTGCAGAACACCTGGCTTAGCCTTTTAGAAGTACTCCCTTCCCCACCAGTTCAACAATTCATAAAACTACCATAAGAACTAATGTATTTTGTACTAAAGTTAAACAAAAGGGAAATGTATTTATACTTGCAAGAGGGAAGCTGAGAAAGTAGCACTTACCTTATACAAGCTTAGATCCAGTGCATCTCAATTATCAGGTAGCAGAATCACCTGTAGTGGCCTTTCACCTTGCAGCTCTACAACCTCTTCAACAGGACGATAAGGCTTACTACCTTCAGTCATGCTTATATCACAAAAATCCAAGGTCTCTAGGCAGGGTTCTTGTGCAAATGAGGCCTCAAGTAATTAATCTCTCAGAATTATTTAATTTGTGTGTTGCACTTACTGCCAAAACTTCACATCTACTTCTCCACTGTATTGTACATATGACTAGGCACACGCAGGCATTATTGCACATATGTGATACACCCTATAACTATGGGGGATATGTTAATTCCACATGGAAGTGAGTCAATATACCACATGGTGAAGTAAGGCTTATAATCACAGACAGTTCTGCTATGTTTCTCACCTTACAGTCCAATGTACAAATATTGGAATATGGTACATATATTTGCCAGTCTCACCATGGGTGAAGAAACTGAGTTACTCTACACTGGGCACAGTTGTAGAACTGGATTATGGGTGTGGCCACAAGATGTTAGACATATTTCTTTAGTATTCCTATAACAAAAAACCATGACTGCCAAAGGTGAGAAAAGTGCCCCCTGCACAGCTCAGAAGTGGTCTGTAGAGGAAACGTAAACATTCCTCCACCTATTCTACAGTGACCATCACAAATGCCTACTGCAGGAGGGGAATGAAGGCTCTCAATACATAGGCCTGGAATGCTGTGGGAAAAGCTGTGATAGCTGTGAAGGGAATACCATGCACTGGTGATGGATGTCACCATCATTACAGAAACTTGAAATGACAGTATCCTATCTTCCTTGGCCAGTAGGAGGCCATAATTACAGCTACAGCACTATAGTTGCACTGTGAGTGTAATTTATCTCAGCTACACATATATACTACCAGTGTGTCCTTTCCATGTGTCTTACAGACTCCCATTTCTCTCTCTATAGCTATAAGAATGAGCAGCTGCACAGGTGGAGGAATGAGCACCTTACAAGACACCTGGATGAGGGTGAGTATACTTGCTTTATACAATACAGGATAAAAAATGTTATCACAACTCCAAACAGGTAATCATGTTGCAGGCAGACTAGTGAGTATGTTGACAGCTTATAGTGTAAGTGCACGTTTTGACTTGTACTGCTAATTCTGTTCCAAGGTCCATAGTTGAAAAGTAATCATATGAACGCTTTTATTGTATGCTTGAAAGGGGATTGTACAAGTATCTCAATATGTTAGGCATTGCCTTTCTGATCGCATCTGCTTATGTTTATGGAGTTGAATCCCACCCTTGGCTGTGTGGCATGCCATCACTGATAATTTGGGGAGGGTGTTTGTTGTGATTTCAAATCAGTACCCATACCACTAGAAGACAAAGGTACATATGAGCTGCATTTTTTTCATTGCATCTGTACTTTTCTCATTTCTACCATCTTTCTTGCTATCCTTTATATTATATACATTTGTTTGAGTTATGTTGTTTTTCTCAGTTTATTTTATGATTGTATACAGCAGCATCTAGACCTGCAACAATGGCTCCAGCAAAAGCTGCTAGGTCCCTTCAAGTGTCACCACCATCCACCCTATTTGTGCATCAGACTACCAAAGTCATCTGCTCAGCTCAAACATCGGCTGCAGGAGACACGCCATCATTACTATTCTAGAGAATGGGGCTGTTTTCCTCACCAGTAGCAGTGGTAGTGGGGGTGACACCTTTGTGATACAGTCAGCTGACAGGCATTGTGTGGAAGTCAATTGACCTATGGCTAGATGCCTACATTAGCCATCTAAACAGTCTCTTTCAACAACTCACTGAGTTGCATCCCTGCCCCTCACTGGCTTCTCCATCTGAGACAAGGCACAGTAGTGATGGAGCTCAGGGTGGCATTTAAGTTCCCACTGAGTCACAGCCAGCAGGGATGTCAGCAGCCTCATCCTATCTCCCATCATAGTATTATCCTACCGTCTGTGTCTATACTCACCCTTGTTTGTTTTCTAGTCATCACAGTCACCATTGTATACTCTGTTTGCCTGAAATCTCCTTCACCATTGTGTTCCCCACCTCACTGTGTCAGCATCTCCCCTGTCAGCCTCATATGTCTTCTGTGTTTGTGCCTGTGCCCCGCTTTCCTTCATCTTATTTCTCTTACTTCTCTTCATAGGTATAAAATGGGAACCTAACCCACAAAACTATTTGCCCCCCCTTGCCCACCTCCATCCTGCTCATTCCTTAGGTGTTGAACTTAAGTCCTATCCTCTGCTTGTTTCTTCCTTTCCTCATTACTTTCATATAATCCAATTTCCTCTCTTTAATTCAGTCAAACATAGAAGGGAGCACCACTGTAATGGCCATGCAATGCTTCTAAAAGACTTCTTCTTCTTCTTGTGCTCATAACCTTGCTGAGCCACGTTAAGGACCATACACAACTGATATTCACTTTTATCTTTCTCCATTGTCACAACGCAGTAGTGCCTGCTTGTACCACAGACCCACTGCAGCCATGAGCATGATACTTAAGAAGTTCCTTCTCTCATACTAATTTTTCCCGTTGTTAATTGTTAATGAACTCTGAGCCTCATTTCCCAAATAAGGTATTTATTTATTTATTTATTTGTATTTGTTTACCAGGGTAGAGCAGTGATCTTCACGGACCATTTTCACACTCATCCCAGCAGCGGTATCTAGTTAAGTGACTTACTCAGAGTTATAAAGTTAGGAAATAGAGGCTGAGGGAATCAAACTTTGCACCATTGGGCCACAGAAAATGGCTTGTTAACAGCTCCTTAATCCTCCAGGTCAACTGCCAGACCAGATAAAATAAATAGTGGCAGGCTGGGTGCATTCACTTCCACCATGTTTCTGAATCCCAGTGTAAGTGAAGAATGATAAGGGCAACTGGTGCAGAAATGTACTGTTATCTAGTCATATAATACAAAAGAGTTAATGAGTTAAATAAATATATCACGTATGAGCTATGAGCTTTTAATAACTCCTTCCTATAGTTAAAGGTTTGATTTCCTCAGCCTCCATTTGCCAACTATGTGACTCTTATCAAGTCACCTAATCGGAGAGTGTGCCTGGGTCACGCATGGGAAGGGACACTTGTATGCAATGAGCTTAACTGATTAACAAATACATAAAAGAAATATAAATATAAATGCCTGGTGCCAGAACCATGGGCTCAAGCTTAATGCCAAGAAATGCATAGTTATCCCCTTTGGAAAAAAACATGTACCCATGAATTACCACATAGGTGGCAGGACGCTAATCATCGAAAGTGTGATGAGAAACTTAGGGACACAGGTGGACAGTGGTCTCACTTTCGATAACCACATCACTACAACAGTCAGGAAATCCTTCTATGTGGCACACCTCATCACTAAGGGCTTTTCATCCAGAAAAAAGGAGGTCATTGTCCCACTGTACTCATCCCTTATTAGACCCATTATAGAGTATAATGCCCCGTTTGGTATGTACCTCACAAGACATCTGCAACAGCTGGAAAGGCCACAGAAATACCTCACTAAAAGAATCACAGGCCTAAAGCAGATGCCATATGCTGACCGTCTAAAAAAACTCCAGCTATACTCTGTGGCATATCGTCTACTCAGAGGCGATCTCTGCTTAACATACAAGGCCATGTCAAACCCTGAACTGTTGGACATGCTCCACTTAAAGAAATCCCAATCCCTCAGAGCCACATGCTCCAGGGATCTAAATATTGTCATCACAATGAACAAAATATGCTGGAGGGATAGGTTCCTGACCCAGAGACTCCCCATACTCTGGAATACACTGTCCATACATGTCAAGCAGAGCGCCTTATTGGCTCTCTTCAAAAGGAACCTTGATGATTGGATGGGAGATAGGAAATTCAACCCGGGGATCATGTCAGTCACCCTGCTAGACAGGGGTCCAGGGAAGTAAATACTGTGGGAAGAAATAGCCAAGGAATTGTTATGGCTAGGCTTGCATAGGCCCTAGGGCCGATAGCCTAGTTCCAACCTATGAACCTATGAATCTATATATTGTAATAAAGGAACTGAACTGCAGGCTTTCATATCTCATTACAACCCTAATATCCTCACTATTACAGAAATGTGTCTAAAACCTGAAGATGAGCACTGAGTAGCAGCAGATTTTATCAGCTCCACTAAGACAACTACTATATTCTAGAATTTTTGTCTTCAAACCTTAAAACTGGAATGTTTTCATCAAGCTTGTTTAAGATAAACGTCTTCTACAACAATATTCAAAAAAATCTGAAGAAGGCAGATTTTCCAGTCAAATATTCACTTGGAAATATTTTTCTCATCTGAAAATATCACCATGAGCTTCTCAAAAGCAAACAGTCAAGATTCTATCCTTAAAAAGGAAATTCAAATCTTATTAACCAACCTACAGGACTTATCTACTAAAACTGACAAAACTGACACAAAAATTGACAACTTTAAAGAAAGAAGCTCTAAACAGATGGACTTACTTCATGAAGACCTACAACAACAAAACCTCAGATTATCAGTATAGAGGAAGCACTTAATGACATGGACTGTATAATAAAAGAAAGTGAAAACAACATAGAATTCATTCTTAAACAAAACACTTTACTTAAAAACAAGCAGGATGAGCTGGAAAATAGATCCTGTTGTAACAATATAAGGATTTTTGGATTACCTGAAAACATCGAGGGCAACAATTTGATAAGCTTTTTAACATCATGGCTACCAAAAACACTTGACCTACAAGAAGCCCTATCATTTGGCGTAAATAGAGCCAATTGGTCTTTATCTTCCTCAAATATAAACAAAAAAAACACCTAAATCTCTGATAGTAAGATTTTTGTCTTCATCTGACAAAGAACTGGTCTTAAAAACTGCATGGGCTAAGGCACCAATAAAAGTCAATGAAACAATAATACACTTCAATAATGACTACTCACCTATGGTTATAGCCAAAAGGAAGATTTTCTTACCTCTAATAAAAGAACTAAAAAAAGTTCAAGTGAAAACTTACCTTTTGTTCCCAGCAAAGCTAAAGATTTTTTTCCAGATGGTCCCAAGATGTTTGAAGACTTAGACTTTGCTTTAGCTTATGTTAAAAATCATAAAATCCTGGAAATAATAGAAGATATGGAATGGGCTAGCCCATCTCTCAAGAGAATGGCATCTGGCATATCCTGGAAAACATCAGACAAGCAAAAAAGACTTAAAAACAAATGACTTTTATCACAGTCATTGAGACTTAATTTCATATTAACTGGTACTATAACCTAAAAAGGACATTTCTGTTTCAAAGTTTCCTTTTAAGGTAAGCCTAATTTGTTATTAAATACAACAAAGTTGTTTATACTATATATTAATCTATGAGAGGAGAGGAATAGTTGGGAAGAAAAAGAGTGGAGGCAACAAGTATTAAGCTCTCTATTTCACTGAGTTAAACTAAATAACTATGACAAACAATAAGAATGATAAAAACTTAACTTTGAAAAGTTAAATGGTGCACTGCACACACTACTAGCATGTTGCACTAGTCCTAAATGAATAATTTAATACTAAGAGATAATATAAGACTCCTATGATTAGCTTCCATCCTTCTTTTTTCTTTTCTTCCTTTGTCCTTCAAGGTTTATTTATAATTCCTTCTACTGAGTGGCTATACATATACACATTGGTTGCCTTTAATGCAAGGGTAATAGAGATGCATAAAATGTAAATAATTCTGTTTAAGAATGCTTTAAACTACATATAATGTATTTTATGTTTTACTCTGGCTGTGCATTGAACTATAAATGACATATTAGTGAGTCCTGCACCTTAGCTCGCACTAAATAACACATAATGAACATAAAGAAAACTGAGCAAGCTTGAAAAAAAAAAGAAAACATTGTTATTGTTTTTCTCGCTGGAATCCTTCAAGGACATGATTTTAGCCTTAAATGTCTCGTGCAGATCAATTGTGAGCTGGAAATACCACCATAACTCCTTGTAGCAGCGTGGGAATTAAATCAAGAAGCTCAATGACCTTTGAACTCAAATATCACTCCTGTGGGACATGAAGGCAGGAAGACCAACAAACCGGGAAATTAAGTCCTCACGAGTAAGAAGACACAGAAACAGAGCCTCAGTTAAAGCTATGAGAAGGAAAAGTACGTTTTTTTCAATTAAACTTGTACATCACATTCCCAAAGAGCTCCAATAGACTATAATTTCAAGTCTGTCGCTCTGACTGGTTAAACCATAATATGAAATACACGAGTCAGTAATGCATGTCAGCTAACAAAATAGAAATCTATATACAATGCTTAGCCTTTTATATATATATTTAGAGGTTTTATGTTTGAAGACAAATTAAAGTATTATTTTAATGTATACAAATTCAAGTTTCTTCACACTAACTCTAGCCAACATATTTTGTCTTCAAAAGCACTGCTATACTATTTGGGTACTATAACAAATTGTTGCCTCAGAGAACAATACATTTTATAATGCAAGTAATAACTGAAATGGGGAATGTAATGGTGAAAAGAAGGAAACATTAAATAAGCATGTTAAATGGAAAAAAAAATGAAAAAAAGGCATTCAACCAATGTGTATAATAACCTTAGATATCCAAATGTGTTTTTTTTCTTTCTCCTCCTACTTCACATATTACTATGATAAAAACAATTACAGTGATACAATATAGTTTAAGTGTATATATTCATAAGATGATGTTGTATATACCATTTTTAATTATGTTAATTAACATGGTTTAAGAGATCATCATATTTCTGATCAGTAAGCATGTAGTAACTAAAATATAATTCATTGCTTAAAGACAGTACTAATCTTATTACGTATTTTCCATAGTTTGTTTAAATGGTAACTGTTATAGATAAAAGGTGTTATTTAAATAAGAATTATAAATATTTGTTTTAACCTTAAGGTGAGAAAGAAAGGGAGGAGGGAAAAGAAAAAGAAGAAAAAAAAACAAAACTTCATATACCTACTTAGAGCTTAAATGTTTGTGTTTTGCTCATTTATTGGCCCCCTTAATGTCTTGATTATTAGAAGGAATATAAATATTGAATCTATTGGAACTTAATAGATGAGATATATACCAATATATTTAAACTACTTAAAGAAGTAATACTCAATATTAGCAATTTGAATTCAAGTACTATTTATATTCATAAAGTGGTTGCTGATTTTCTGCTGTTACAGTCAGGGGGGGTAAATCTAAGTGGCAGATGCTACTTGGATTGGGAGTTTATAACTCTAGGCTGGAAATAGTGTTATTTCTTAAAATATTGCATTGTATACATAATTTTACTGAACATTCACAGCTGACATCCCCTATATTTACTAGTTACAAGATTACAATTTATAAACATTTCAAAACATATTGTACCCACAATAAATCATTAAATATGAAATGTAGATCTAATATATCTTATACAGGAGGGGAAAATACAAGAAACTCGTTAGAAAATGGCATGACATATATTTATCTAGCAATCTCACACATTTAGACTGGTTTCACTAAAAGGTATTTCAATTAATATTAATGGTTTAAATAACCCAACTAAAAGATGGAGTTTATTCAGATATTTAGATTTACATAAATCCAACCTGATTTTCTTACAAGAAACACACATATTGAGGGAAAATATAAAAACACTAAACACTAACAAGTATACAGTCTTAGTAAGTTCAGAGCATTTAAAAAAAGAGTAGCAATCCTTTGGAATAAATCTTTACCTTCACCCAAAATAATAAAGACTTATCAAGATGATAAGGGGATATTTTGTCTGGTTGCAGTTGAAATAAATAAAAAAAAATTCACATTGATCAACATATACTGGATGCCCTGTATAGGCATTAATACAATAAAGCAACATCTAAGCCAGGTAGTTCTCCAGTCAAAAGGAAATATCATTATTGCAGGGGATTTTAACTGTATCCTAAAGGAAAGTGAATCCAGTACTTTAAGGAAAAGGAAAATAACCTCTCAGGACAAATAATTAATAAACTTCATTGGTTCATATAACTTAAAAGATATAAATGAACATGCTGACCCTAAATCACTACAATATATACATTTTTTCTAGTAGACATAATTCCTACTTTAGGATAGACAGAATTTTGACCTCTAGTCAAATAGTTAATGACTTAACTTAATCGAAGATCATATTATGCCTGTTATCCATCCATAACTCAATTGTTTTTGAAATTTGTATCAATGTAACATTTAATGTGAAAATCAGAAGAGTTCCTGCCTACCTAACACAACTAAAAGAATTCAAATAATTTTTAAACCAAGAAACTCAAAACTTTATAGCAACAAACTCCTCTCCTAACATCTTAGACATATAAACATGGGATGCCTTAAAAGCATATCTATATGGACAAATCAGCAGATGGTATTCTAATAAAAGGAACTTGGGATAAAGACTTAAAAGATATACAAGAAAAATTAGATTTGTTGCAAATTAATAATAAAGATAAACTTATCAAAAAATATATAAGGGAAGAAATAAACAAACTGAACAATGAATATAGAGAAATATTATAACATAAGACTATGATTTCCTTAGAAAAATATAAATTTCTTGCTTTTCAATGAATCCCCAAACATTTAACTAAACAAAACAAAAAGACTGAATAAACATAATCATATCAAAGAGATATATTTGGTAAAGAAAAAAAGAAAGTTTTTAATTTACATAATATAATAGATGAATTCTGAGATTATTTTCTTAAAATTAATCAAAATACAGTCAAAATTGAGCCAAAAGATAAAATAAAATAATATATTAATACAAACATCAATAGAAAACTTAACAAACAAGAAGCAGAGATTATAGATAAACAAATAACATATTAAGAAATCCAAACTTAAAATAATAAACTTAAACCAAATAAAGCACCAGGTAACAATGGTATCATATCAGAATTATATAAAATAATGCCTAAGAGTGCTCTTACCCTACTTCATACTTTATTCTGAAAAGCCCAGAACAAATCTATAACACCCCCATCTTGGAAATATACATTTATTTCACCTATTCTGAAATCCAATAAAGACCCAATGTATTGCTCCTATCTCATTATTGAATGTGGATTACAAAATGTTAATGTATGTTTATACTGAAAGACTGAGAAAATTCCTACCACATTTAATAGAAGAAGATCAAACTGGTTTTATAATTAACAGAAATACATTCAACAATATTAAAAGAACTTTAGCATTAATCGATTATTCTCAAAGAAAAAAAAATCTGACATTAATAAGCTTGGACATAAACTCAGTTTTCGATTCAGTGAATTGGGATTATTTGTTTTTTACTTGAATGTCTAAATTTCTCAAAAACTTTATAGACTTATTAGAACTTATAAAGAGGCATTAGCATAAATTAAAGACAGTACATCTACATCACTTAATATTCCAATCATAAAAGGAACTAAACAAGGTTGCCCACTTTCTCCTTTGCTATTTACCTTGATAATGGAACCATGAGCTAATGAAATAAGGAAAAATTTAAACATAGAAGCATTAGAGATTAACACAGAAACATCCTCTAAAATTCAGCTTTTCACTGATGATGTACTTATAACCCCAAAAGGGAATGATTCCTCTATAACATCATTATTCAATTCTATAGATAGTTTTCAAAAAATATCAGGTTTAACCTTCAGTGAGGGCAAAACAAAAATTCTCCCTATCTATTCAAACAAAAATAAAATAAAGGGTAATAACCGTAAATATAAACCTAACACTGAAGAAATTATATATTTAGGAATCATATTAGCCAAAGAAATCAAAACCATAATACAGTAAACTATAATAAATCTTTTGAAAACATTCAAATACTTATAACGAGATGGAATACATTTTTTTTACAACAGATGAAAGACTAATTATAATTAAAATTATAATTAAATAATTATTTAATTATAATTAAAATGATCATTCTTCCAAGATTCTCTATATTATTTAATCTATCTTATTACTACCCTCCAAACCATTAACTAAAAAATTAAATGCAATGTTGTTAAAATTATTTTGTACTCCCAAAAAACCAAGAATAGCCTTCAAATACCATTTAAACAGTTGGAACAAGGGGGGAATAGCTTTCCCGGACCTAAATCTATATTCACTTTCTTCCATAATAGTAGACACATCTTACACAGCCAAATGGAAAAATTACTGGGAAACAATAATTAATTACAAATCCGCAAACATACAAAACAGATTTATTAAATAATCCCATGTTATGGATTTTAAAAGATTACTTTACCACCCATGTTACACCAAAACACCCAGCAAATTATATCTTTAATATCGTAACAACTTTTAGGAATTTTATATATAACCCCCCCATCTACAAATAATTGATTTTTTTATATTTCCTATAGCCTTTACTCAAGAAATGTTATCATCTGATCCAAATAAAAACGTATCACTCAAACAGAAGGAATTAAAAATTTGGTTTCACATGATTTCAGACAGAAAAGTTAAAAGTACAGATTTAATAATACAAGAATTTGATCTGGACAAATCTCTCTGGCTGGATATACAAGCCTTTAGACAATTCATACTAAATAAACTTGAGCTGATGTCTCCTGCAACCAGACAAGATTCTGTTATTTTGATAGACTACTTGGGATTAACCTTACAATACAAATCCTCTTATACTAGTAAACTTTCTCATATTTACAGAACCATCAGAGAAGAAATATATAGTTGCCCAGAAAATGTTTGGAACTACTATTAATAATGAGACTCCTAATAAACAAGATAAAATAAATGTATTGGAATCAGCAGGTAAAACAACATCTTCTCTTAAGTGGAAATTATACACCTGGAGGTTTTTGTATAGATTATTTTATATACCTCAAATTATGAATAAAATCAATAAAAAAGATAACATATGTAACAGATGTAAGTCTGGGGTAAATGTAGGATAGGCACATATGTTTTATGACTGCTCTGAACTGAAAGTTTACTGGGAGAAAGTCAATAACTTATTACAAGCTCTATTTACGGACAATTTTACTATAACTAGAGCTATGGTTCTCTTTAACACATACATACATACCAAATTGCGTTAAAAAACAAAAATCCCGTTAATCTGGTCAATACTTGCTGCAGCCAGAAAGATCATTACAAGAAACTGGATTTCAGACTCCCCTCTAACTTTTACAGAATTTAAGAATGGTATAATTAATTTATGTCACTTAGAAATTTTGACTAGAAAATCATGAACATCTAGGAAAATACATGCTTACAATATGTGGGTAAACTTACAGAATGTATTAAAAAAGGAATACATCACACTATGAAATGGTATAAATATTTATATCAATGAAAGTTTGTAAATGTGGATGTTCTTGTAAATACTTTAGTTGTTTTATGTTTGTTAATTTATTAATATGTTTTGAAAAATCCTAACATATGCTATATATCTAAAAATAGAAACCAAATGTAATCAATTGTAATTTTTTTTATTTGTCTCTCCCTGTTTGCTCAGTGCAGTGCTTAGTGATGCCGAGCTTCGCTTATACATATACACTAAACATCTGCTATATATCTAAAATAGCAACCAAATGTAGTCAATTGTAATTTTTTTTGTCTGTCCGTTTGCATGGTGTGGAGAGGTGCTTAGCAATGCAGACCTGCACTGATACATATACAGCTGACATCTGCTATATATCTAAAAATAGAAAATGGATGTAATCAAATATATATTTTTTTGTTTGTCCTTGTTTGTGCAGTGTGGTGTGGTGCTTAGTAATACCATGAAACAGCTAAAAATAGAAACTGGATGTATTTCATTGTTTTAGTTGTGTTGGGCTTATCAAGGCGCAAACCAATGCAGCTTCACTGCACAATGCTTCCCTGTACTATCCAAGTAGCTAGATAGGTTGAGTCATGATTTATAATGCAGTAGGTCCTGGGTTTGAGTCCTGACCAGTCATATGCTTTACATTTATTGATGTGAAAATGTGTCAGGTGACTGAAACATCAGTTTAATTTGAAATTAAAAAAATTGTTACATTTAGAAAAGCTGTGTGATGCTAAGCACCACTTAAACATAGTCAATGGTCTACAATGTTTGAGCATTGCTAAGCTATGGTTAAACATGGTTTGTGCGAGTTTGTGTGATGCTCAGCTTCACTGAAATGGTTTGTGTGAGTTTACGCAAAGCTAAGTGGCACGGCGCTTTTTTGAATGTTACAGTATGACGTGTAAGGGCAAGAATGCAGCCTATATAAAGTTTAATAGGTGGGAATTTCACACCATTCATTGGAGTCTTCATTTAGCTGTTGATATGCCTGGTGGTGTTGGAGAGAAAGCATGGTTTGGGGCACAGATGTGTGGTGTGCAGAAGTCTAAAATGTTTGCTGGACTTATGGTGAAAAACTATGAACTCTCAACTGTCAAACTTTTGAAGAATGTAATGACTAGTGCCCAACACAACTGGCCATTGATTAGCAGATAGATGACATTATTTGGAATGCAATTAATTGGCAAATCTGTTTACACAACACCTTGGCAGTAATGTATGAGCACACAATGTAAAACAGTCCCAAGTAGTTGTGCCTGTGTGCCAGTATTTGTTACTGCTTGGCCCATACTGTCTCATGCTAACAGGTTGAGAGGTATATACATGCAACATCATCTATACAAGAATTGCAGTCACTTTCCTCACAACTAAAATTGCACAACTGTAGAAGTATGTGTTAGTAGTCTGTGTAGTAATATTACCTGCAAAGTTACTAATGGTATGTTTTTCTCTCTCTCTCTCCACCCCTTTTCTTTAATTTATTAATGCTATTTATTATTAAGATTTGATACTAATATATTATTTGTAACTAATTGTTATGTTGTCCTTATGTATTATTTCATTCTGGTTTGCTGTTAACATATTTTCCTTATTGTTATTTATTGCTGTGTTCCACATAATATTCCTTTATATGTCATTTGATTAATCAATATTATCTTCCATTATGTTAATACTAACATTTGTTTGGCTATGTATTTTTGTTAACTTATGTTTATAATTAATTTACTACAGTGAGACAAGGTAGACAGGTGCCTGATGATCCACATACCTTGGCTTCCCCGGCCATGGCACTGGGGCCCAGCACATCTGGGTCACACCCAGGTGGTGCCCTCTCTGCTGCCCCTGCACTACCTGTGGCATCAGGTAGGTCTGCCCTACAGGCTGGGGCTGGGTCTCCCCTCTGGGAACGGAGGTGGGGAGGGAGATTTTGTCACCCGTGAAGAACTGCCAGGCATGGTGCTTGGGTTGTTGCACCAAAATGTCGCTGCATGCCTATGCCAGATGGAGGTCATGCTGTCCATCCTGGTGGGGTGGCTTCGCCCAGGATGCCAGCATCCACCACTGCCACCACAACAGCAGTGAAGGAGCAGTGCTCACAGTCCCATGGGTGAGGACTTGAATCAGACTGCTGCCATGTGTGAAGCTCACGGGACTGGGATTCTACAACACCCTCCCCATCCAAGGTGTTCACTCCCTCTTCTGTCACACATCAACCCTGTCTTTTGTCTTGTCTGTCTTGCCTGTCTGCAAAAGCTTCCTCACCTACCCAACTTACTTCTCCCATATTTACCCATTTTCCTTCCCCAAGATTTCACTCTCACCTTAAAAAAAAGAAAATAAAAATGGGCAACTTGTCCCCCCAAAAAAATTTCATCCCATACATAGCCCTACATTTCGCACATGTTTCCACTGGACACACATCATTTGGTCCAATTGGCTTGACAAAGCACTTATGTTGTCATCACCCCTCTCTGGGGGTGGCACTCCAAATTCAGCTAAAAAATTGTGAAAGTGCACAGTTGTTGAAGAAATGGATAGCTATGGTTCTGTCCTACACCCATCCTGCACATCCCTATCTGCCTTTTACTGTTTTCCCCCTGCTTGCACCCCATTTCACCACTGTCCTATCTACCCATTTTTCTTTTCTTTAAATATTTTTTGCGATATGCGGCATGGAGCATCACATTGTTTAGCTATGCCAAATAATGCTACATTGATATTGCTTTTGAAAAAAACATTAATCACGTTCAAAAAGTATATCTGTGCTCTATTTCAAACCCAGGACCATTGCACCTGTAGAATAGTGAATCAACCTGCCAAGCCACACAGCTGCTAATTAACACAGGTGTTTTAATCAAAAGAGAGTAATGCTCAAGTTCCCATCATTAAGCATGTTGAAGCAATGCTGTGCATCATGCCACACCACTCAAATCAGCTAAGAGATTAATATAAAAATAGTACTGTAATTGGCACTCTAGTACAGAAATACATCACTACAAAGCCACACACATAAGCTTAGATGTACGTGAGGTATCTAATAGCAGGTAACCTTGCAATTATATGAACAACATATAAGAACACACTTACTAAAAAAAATAATGGAAAATAGTTTTTTTAACTGGGACTCTGATATACAAATACAGTACTCTAAAGCCATACACATAATAATAGATGTAAGTGCAGTATTTCACAGCAGTTAACTGTGTAATGATAACTACAATATGTAAAAATACACTTGCTATAACATTAACTCTGTAGCTCAGTGTGTAAAATGCACTGCAAACATTTCTGTTTGGTACACGTTGTCCTGGGTTCAATTACAGCTGTGTCTAGCAATGAAAAGACATGTATGTGGACATCAACATTATAAAGTGTGATAAGTACGTCTGTCTCATCACTTATTTATCCACCCAAAGAAGTACAGTTGGAATATCTACATCTAAATAATAGAGGTCATAGGCCTACAGATAGGACCACTCTTAACTATTCCTATTACAACACTGGAAAGTCCAGGGAATGTCAGGACATGCATTAGTCTGAATTCCCAGAGGATGTTGAAGTTTGTACTGAAATTGTGGCCCAGTAATATCAGACTGTAGCCCACAATGATTTGCTAGTGATATCACACACAACCACAGCTGCACAAGTAACCTACATATATAGAGGTTGAGCTAGATGCAAGGGTTGCCAGCAAACACTGAACAGGAGACTACCATGACATAACACGTGACTTGGCAGTTGTCCAACTGCTTAATATCATAGTTAATGTACCCCCTACCTTTTTCTATGACACACCAAGCATTGTGCTTTGTATTGTGTTACTATTATTGTTAGCTGACATACTTACCTGAAACACATACCTTAATTCTCAGTGGGATGAGTACCCTCAGTCTGGCTCTGCCTATACAACCAGGCTGCTACAGGTTGTACACTTACCCTTAAAGCTTGTTGTCCTGCAAAGTGTTCACCCTCCCTGCCTATGCCTATTGACTGCAACATCAGCTTCAGCCTGTAGCACACACATTTGTATGTGAAAAGTAGCTGCTACAGACATTCTCTCTGCCATGATGTAGTATCTCTACCCCAGTAATTTCCAAACAAACATATGAGAAAGGCGTTGTGAGATACATTGAGGACTTATTGAGGACTTATATCCTGTTCAATGATTGTATGGGATTGGCTGATTATGCTGCATATCAGCTGTGTTGGCTGCAAGTATCAATTTAGAGGCATAGACTGGTTCAGACACAAACACTTGATAATGAGAACCATGTTAAAAATGCAAACAGCTAGCTATGGGGAACCATTGTGTATGAGAGTTGCTTCACAGGGTGACCTTGTCAGCACAACATTCACATATCTTTACCTTTCAACAGAGGAGCATTGTACTTCATCAGGTATGTAAGTATTTTGCTTCCAACATGATGCATTTGTGACAATATACTTAGGGGAATAGGGATTATATCATTACCCTTTCTTAGAACTGTAATGATGACATGTCATTGATCTCCAAATGTGTTACACCTACAGAGAAACTAGAGTATAGTAAGGGTAGAATACTTTTTTGTTAATTAGGTACACTGGTCTCCTGGAAATTTCTCTTGATAGCAGTTGTAATACTACACTGCTATTTGTTTGGCACTGTTGTTTTTTATATATTATAGGGGGGGTTACACCTGGATGCCACACTTTAATGAACTCCTGTGTTGGGTGTGTGATCATACATCAGTATCTGTCAATGGCACAAACAGGAAAAGCTGCTTATCCTAGTTTGCATAGTGTTGAATATGAGATGTGTAATCAAACAGTGAACACTGCTAACCATCTGTTATTGCTGTATCTCTACATATTGTACTCCCACATATGTGATACTGACATGTGTTCCCATTTTGCTGTCTTTCAGGAAATATGTATCAATGACTCCACGCCCCTTTTACAGATGCTGAAAATGGCATTATCCTGGAGGCCTTGTGTGAACACCATCAACTCCTACTCTCCAAGGGGCAGGCCAGACAGAGAAGAGCAGGCAGCACTGTGGGATGACTTGTTTCACAATGTGAATGATATCTGTCACCAGAGCAGGACATATGAGCAGGTGCAACACCATGCCATTGATATAATCAATGCTGCATGCAGAAGAGCAGCAAATGTGGTCAGGGATGGTTGTGTTGCTGGTGGAGGACCTGCAGTGGAACAACCAATGTCAGCCACTGAGGAATTCCTGGTGAACCTAGGAACACAGGACAGGTCCAAGGCATCCATCACATGGTATGTCGTGGATGTGGGTACCAGCATTTCTACAAAAGAGGAGCATCCAGGTATGCTTAGTTGGATCAGCAGTGGAATACTGTAGAATTCCGTGTGTCAGGGTGTAGAGTACAGTAAGGGTAGAATGCTTCTTGTTAATTAGGTACACCAGACTCCTGGAAATTTCCCTTGATAGCAGTTGTAAAACTACACTGCTATTTGTTTGGCACTGTTGTTTTTATATACTATAAGGGGGGTTTACATTTGGATGCCACACTTTAATGAACTCCTGTGTTGGGTGAGTGATCATACATCAGTATATGTCAATGTTCTGTCATGCCATCCTGTCATGTGTTCCCATTTTGCTGTCTTTCAGGAAATACATATCCCTGATGCCAGGGCCCTTTTACAGATGCTGAAAATGACATCATCCTGGAGGTCTTGCGTGAACACCACCAACTCCTGCTCTCCAGGAATGAATGCCATTTGTCACCAGAGCAGGACGTATGAGCAGGTGTGCCATCGTGCCATCGATATGATCAATGCCGCACACAGAAGAGCAGCAGATGTGATCAGGGATGGTGGTGTCACTGGTGGAAGGCCTGCAGTGGAACAACCAATGTTAGCCACTGAGGAATTCCTGGTGAACCTAGGAACATAGGACTGCTCCCAGGCATCCATCACATGGTATGTTGTGGATGTGGGTGTCACAATTTCCACATAAGTGGAGCATCCAGGTATGCTTAGTTGGATCAGCAGTGGAATACTGTAGCATTCCCTGTGCCAGGGTGTACACAGTTTTATGTGGGTGTCATGTTTCTTTTTTTGGGGGGAGGAAGAGGAGGTTAGTTGCATTTGAATCTCATGCTCAGATTGTGACCAACATACTAATTAACATAGTAACTACCATAAATGTGAGATATTTGGACATATTAACCTGTTATAGTGCAAAATGTGATGCTGTGCACATTACCTCTCCCTCAAATTTATACACAGGACCCTCAGGAATCAGATTTGGCCATACACCAAGTCCTCTTAAGCACAACACTGTTTTGTTAGAGATGTAGATTTAGTGCAATGTATTCACTAAAGTGTCATCCCAGGCCTGCCAGTTGGATTTTATGTACTGTCTGCATGATTGCCAACTATGCAGATATTTTCCAACTGAACACAGTTTAGAATCATACCTATGCCTTGAAGGTGTGACCCCACTGATAGATTTGACAGTATTTTCAGAACATTATAGATTGACATATGTGTCAACTGTGCAGAGTTTGCCAAATATCAACAGTGCGCATCATTGTTGCTCATGAGATTCTTGATTAAAAAGTTTTTTTTATTTATAAGTAACTACAAATGTTGTTTCGGTCCAGGTTAGATGGCCGAAAGGTGTGGTATGAATTATAGCCTGGTAATGCAGGGGTGCTCACTGGAGCTTTGAACCAGGTCTCTGTCACTGCACAGATGTCGATGTACTCCATTTTAAGGAGTGCCTCGAGTGAGTGCATTTTGAGGTTTAGACTTCTAGCATTAAGTAGCATTATCCTCAGATTTTGCTTGCTTGTACCTGTTATGGTGGTGAATTTGTCATTTGTACCTTGCCTAAAAAAAGCACTATATGGGTGGCAAGAGCCTTTACCCAGGCAGACAGATACTGGATTCCCTTAGAATGACACCAGAAGCTTAGCCAATTGTTGAAGTCAATCATTTTGGCCTTGTACTGTGGTATCATTCTGGGGGATGGCAGGATGCTACTCAGGGCTAGGGTCATACCTGCCGGGACTACAAGATTGGAGAGCTCCCCCATGTCTCTTTTCATGTAGTCCAGGGAGGTACATCACAGGTCATTCACACCAACATGGACAATGACAGAGTCATATCTGTACTTGTTGTGGAGTGACCTGAGTGCATGCATTATGTGGCGGATCCTGGAACCTGACAGGTAGCTGACAGTAACTTTCTCCTTGTTTAGCCTGGTGAATGGAACATCAGTGTGCCTGACTATAGAGTCACCTATGACTAGAGTGTTGGGTACGTTATGCCTTATGGGCTGTAGTTGAATGGCACACTGAGTTTGTTGGCTATGTGTCATTTGGCTTGTGTTGGGGGGGTGGAGATTTCTTGTATTTCTGCTTTGGAGGTCTCAGTTGTTTGGGCAGATTTTTATTGAGAGCCTCCACGAATGTAGGTGTGTGTTTTGTGCTTCTATGTATGTGTTTTGGTGGTGTAGGTTTTGAGGGACTATGTGATGAGTGTGGTGTGGTGCAAGTGTTTACCTTCTCCTCTTGACTGTCTAGTCCAGTCTTTGGTGAAGAGAGCTTTTCTTGCAGTTTGGCTATATAAGCGCATCTCTCACAGGTTGTAGTGTTGGGTGGTAGGAGGAGTGGGTTGTCTGTGTACATGAGGCAATTGCTGCATTGCCCTAAGATGCCCAGATTCATCAGGTAGACAGGAGAAAACACCGGGAGTTGACCATTAGACATGCCTGGATAGGTGCCTATTTATTAAGTACTAAAAACTGTTTTCCTCTAGACAAGTGAGGAAAGTTGATTGCTGTAGTAATTTGTAGCTTATTTAGTGCTTACAATGAGTTCTGACCAAGTGCTGAGTTCAAAGAAACAGATTTGAGTGCTAAAACTAAAAAGCTGGCTAGTTGTAGGGAAAATTTGAAGAGCAGACTTTATGGCACCGGGAATAGTTTAACCCTAGTTAAGCAGGGGGGGGCTGTTAAGTGGGGGGGGGGCTCAGGAGCTTACAAACAGTCCTGGATACAGCAAATCTGTATCTGGACTAGACTTGTTACAGGAAAGGTGGGAAACAAGCTTAGAATTTTTTTTCAGTAAAGTGGAAATGGAGAAAGCTGGAACAGAAGTTAATTCAAGGTTAAGAATCTGAGTGGGTTGGCCTTCACAAATATTCTCTACTACATTGAATGAACTAATGACACTAGACTGGGAGGAGTGTCACTGATCAAATACACAGTATGGGCAGGCAACTGCAAAGCCACCAAGTATAAGAACACCACAACAATAGGAAGGGGGTGAGAAACTATTACAGCTACTAGCTGTAACCACTAAATGAAAGTTTTAAACAGATCAAGGAGTAAGCAGACTCTAGAGAATGCTTTTAACTGCAAACAGACTAGACTAGAACACAGAAACCTCAAAAAATCAAAAATGCACAGAAAAGCATGGTTAGAGCACTCACAAATAGAAAATACAACTCTCAGTATGAAAAAGCCGGCTGACACACTAGTTTGTAAATAACCAGTACTGTGTTTCAAAAATGCCCAATGGCCTAATCTTGCCAAATTCCTTCTCAGGCCATGGTAGGTGGAGTGAGCCATTTCCCTCATCCATTGCATAGTTTAATGCTCAATGAGGTCCACTAGTTAGGGTAGGCATGATCTGACATTGAACAAAACAAACTGGGTTCGGGCCACTGTCTGCAGGTGTTCTACATTGTTACTGATTATTTCCATGATAAGTCTTTTCATGGCTTTAAATATAAGAGTACTGAGACATCTGGGGACGGTGCTTGTCACTACATGCTAGTTGTCCTGGGTGCAATTAAGTACTGCAGTTAATTCCATCATGGTTCCCAACAAGATAGTCATCCAAGATGTCTGTGTCTGTACACAGCACAGGCAAACAATGGATGGGAAATTCATATGTACACCCTGTGAAGGTAAGAAGGGCATGTTTACACAGTTATTCTGCAGATGGACACTACTTAAGCAGTGTATGTACTGAAATTACACAGTTACCTTGTGAGAAATGCTGAAAGAGGGGAAGTTTCTTGCAATGCTGGTGCCTGGATTGTCTCTCACGAGAAGCAAAATTTTAGTACCAAGCTCAACATGAGGAGCAGGCCACAGCCTGTCTGTCCATCCACATAGTTGTCCCACATCATACAAGGCTCTGTAGGCTTCACATACCTTTTTCCAGGTAGATGCCTCAATTAGCAACCAGAGCACTCATTTGACTTTGGCATGTATTACGCCTTGTATTCCAGGGGTGTTAGGATTTCACTAGGGTACTGACCAGATGGTGAGTCAGAGCACAGTGTCACAATATAATGTTCAATGTCCGGTGTCATAGTTGTCCAAGGTTGCTGAAACAAGAACCACAGTGGCAATGATCCCTGTTGGTGACAATTTCACAGCAGTTTATGCAGCCTGACCTTCAACAGCTTCATGGTGCACATCTGCATGACATGAATCTGAGGCCTACTGCAGAGGACTGGCCACCTTTGGCCAAAGTGTGTCTACCTCACACATATCCTAGGTATGTCATACTGTACATTTATGTAACCTGAACACATGTCTGTCTTCCCACATCATGTCACACAATATCCTGTTTGCTGTCTGGTTGCTTGAGAGGCACTGTAGACTAGCAAGGCCAAAATAATGACTGCAGTGTTAAACAAGGTCTCTGTGCATGCACAGATATCCACATCTACACTGTAAGGAGTGCCTACAGACACTGCATTTGATGCTATCAACCCTAAGGGTGTAGCAACATGACCCTAAGTAAGCTGGAGTTGTACATTGTCACCTTTATAGGTATGCTATGGTGACCATGCCTAATAATAGAATTATGGTTAATCCAAGGGCCACATGGCTGGCAAAGCATTGTACTCACTCAACCATGTTATGGCACACTGTCAGGTGCTGTGTTACCTTAGGAGAACTACATAAAGGGGATAATATGTTACAGTTCAGCATCTGTTAGACCACTGCCTAACAATGGTCTGTAAACTCAACCTATTATTCATAGGTGATTACAGCATGAGACACACTAATGTCCCTCTCACCAGGCTACATATGTGAAAGGTCACATTTAGTTGTTGGTAAGGTGCCAGGATATGCCATACCACACTTGCATGCAAGTCTGTCAACATCAGTTAACGTTATGATGACTTCATAGGTCCTGTTTTGTACAACTTGAGATATACCTCAATGGACTGTGGGCAGACACATGACTGAGCTTACAGACTGTGAGTCTCTAGTGGGTATGCTGATAGTCTTCAGCTGCATTTTACCTTCACCTAGGATGATGGCTCAATACACACTGAAAATGGCTGAAGTCAATAATTGGATTATCATGTGTCATTGTAAGGAGATCCAGTGCATGTCAGCTGGGGATGACTTGCTCAACAGACCTCTATGCCTTGCCACAGATGGGTGTTCATCTTTCACCCCTGTGAGCTTGTGTACTGGTCAAGGCTTCTGGCATCCCCATAGTGCATTTTATAAGCAGTGTCTGAAGGGAAAACTTTCTAATGAGGAAATGCCATCTTCAAACAACATCACAGTTATGCTGCTACATGCTATGAATGCCAACACTACACACCACTCACTGGAAGGTGTCCCCAACTTGGAAGATGCCGACATTTGTGCAGTCACACGCAACTGGTTCAAGGCTGTGGACAGCACCACAGCCATACCAGGCTACACAACTTTCCACATGTTCAGACCTCAAACTGAAAGTGTGTCAGGTAATGCAGGTGGTGTATCCATATTCATTAAAGATAGATACACATTCAGATTGGTTAAACAGTGTGATTCCCTGGAGACACTGCAGGTGCTATTCACTGCTGGTATGTCACCTAATCAACCCATTGCCAGCTATAGGAGCAACTACATGAATAAGGACAAATGTTGTGCTTATTTGAATCTACTTGTGTCTATCAAGATACATCACAACACCATGGTGTGGGGTGACTATCACTAAACACCAACTGTGTTAGTTACTCATGCTCAAATTCATTTGCCAAAAGCTTAGTTCACGTCCTTAAGTACAATCTCCTGAAACAGTGGAGTGACATCCCCACAAGGGGAACTGATGTACTGCATCAGGTGCTTACCAATATGGGTGACCACTGTAGCACCTCCACTGTGAGGTCCTCCCTGGTGAGATGTGACCACAAATTGGTCTCCTTAAAAGTAAGACTCACACATGAACCCCCCCCCCACCATTAAAGCAAACACAGTAATAAACTTCATCAAAGCAAATTATATCCTTCTATGGGATAGTACAAGCAGTTCGATTGCACCTCTCCCCTTGGATGGGACAGGCAACTATGCCAAGCTCTACACAAGTGCTTTATGAAAGCACCTGTACAACTGCATAAACTCGGCTGTATCTGACAGGAGGAAAACAGGCTCTTCATGGCACAGCAAACTGAGAGTGGTCATACAATCCCCCAGTCATGTCAATCTCCTACAAGAGGGTTGTCATGAACAAATGCTTATTGACATACTTATGGCATAAACCCCATGCAAATGTGTAAGTCGTATAACTTCCATTGGTAACACCAATGTTCCTGGTAAGTATCACATCAGTAGCAACACCTGATGTACATACTGTTGGATGATAGACCTGGGCACAAAATTCTGGCCACACAGGTTTACACCTACTTTACCATAAATCACCATGTCTCCACAGTGGTAAGAAGGGAAGTATATCATGCTCATGTCATTACTGAGGGCACTGTCACCCGATAATGATGTAGTTATAAACTCCATGTACTTTTCCCTCAGCATGGCAATAATTGACTGCAATGGCCACTTTGTCATGTACGTTTCCAAGCACCAGTTGTAACTGCACCCAACACAAAGGTTCCTCACACAGGAACTTCAAGTACCCAGTATCTGTCCCATGGGGATCATCTGAAATAATTGTCATTGTTGCTTGTGTCATATAGAGTACTCAGACATGCTCTCTGCCTTGCATACAGAGCAATGCATGACTCTGCTGTATTGGAAATGCTGCATAACTGTAGGTAGAATGGTACATACTCACTGTAAGGACATTAAACTGGTATGTGACATTACTAATACACACTGATGGGGGAGATGTCTCCACCAGACTTTAACAAACCTTTGCAACAGACTGCCACCTAATGGCAAACAGTGCACCTCATTGGCCCTCTTCAGATGCTATCTGCATGATTGCCTGGATGACCATCATTTCAATACAGTGTTTCTGCCTGTGTCCCTCATGGACAGGGGCAATATGTGCTGATAATGTAAATAAGGGTAAGAACTTGACTAGGATTTTAAAGGACCTAGGGCCATTAGGCTACTAATGTCCAAAAATCCCATGATCATATACACTGATGTAAAATAGTGTAATATCCACACACACAAACCTGGCTCCAGTGAGAATAGTACAACTACTACTACTACCAATTAATGTTTTCAGAAAACTGCACAGCACACACACTCCAAGTTGACTGCAAGTAGATTAGAACCCCTATCTATCTAAGGGTGCACATTACAGATCAAAATAATTAATGTACATGCTACAGCTTAAGGCTGATGTTAGCATCACTTTAGGTAATGTTATGCTAGATGACATCAGCAGGCCTTCTTGTGGTCAGGAATTTGGAGGCCCATATCACCTGCTATAACCAAAAAACTGCAAAGCCCTAGCTCTTTCTAAGTCAGTGTGGTGATCATATTTATTTTACAGGGAGATGCACACACACACACACTAAGTGGCCTGTAGTGTGATTAGAATCCCTATCTACCTAGTCTTGTACACTACAAATCACAGTATTTATCAGATGCGCCATGGCTAAAATCTGACATTAGAATGGCAGTTTGTAGCCTTATGGTACATGACATCAACAGGCTTTGTAGAAGACAGGATGCGTGGAGGCCAGCATCACCTATGAGGGCCAAAAAGTACAAACCATTTCAGTTTGGTAATCAATGTGGGATTCCCATTTGTTTTGCAGGGAAATGCATACACACACACACACACACACACACACACACACACACACACACACACACACACACACACACACATACACACACACACAAACACACACACACACACACACACACACACACACACACACACATGTACACACGCCTGGAGTGAGATTAAAACCCCTACCTATCTAGTCTTAGACACTTCAGATCACAGTATTTATCTCAAGCACCACGGCTGATGTCTGTTTTACTCATAACTGCAGGTGACTACTTGTGGAGTACATAAACTAGGCTTGTTTTGAACAGCATATGTGGCCTGCAGAATGACATTGCTTCTCACTGTTGTCTGCATCCAGTAGCCTAGCAGACAGATAAGTGTTTTTTATCTTAGCTATGTGACTACAGTACCTGTTTTGGCCATATGTTGGTGTTTGCATTTGGAAGGGCAAGCCTGTGGTCAAAAACAATGTGCCTGTCAATGCATGTGTACACAACATGATACATAGCACCACCTGTTCACCTGTTGGTGCATGTGTAGTGACATTCAGCAGGCACAGAGGGCTGTAAGTAAGTGCATTATCTACTGTTGAGCCCTTACTTTTGGTCTTTTGAGCAACATTATATATGTGTTATAGTGCAGGTTTAATAACCATTATGGGCGTGCCTTCATTGAAGGTTGGGCGTCAAGCTGGCACCTCGGCACTGTAAAAATCTACTGCCAATCATTAGCAGACCGGAGTTCTGCTGTGGCGAACCCTAACCCAGAAAAACTGAAAGAAGAAGATCAGGGTATGTAGGACAAACCAGACATACACACACGAGCAATTGTCATGATGGATAGCTCCTGGTATGAACAGAAAATGCATGAATTGTTGAACGATGTCAAAGTATACAAACCCATAAATGGGTATGAATTAGATAGACTCATACAGGAAGTAAATCAGAGTATATATGATCTTATGCTAACACATCTAATTACTCTAGATCGATATGAATATTTTTTCTGAACAATAATTGAAGAGACCATTGATGAAAGCAACAAGAGTCCTCAGGGACATGGAAGACTTTCTGACAACCCTTTCTGAATATTGTCAACATAGTAACAACACTTTAGATGGAGTAAGACTGGTAACAACAGTCATACCAAGTGAGTACAGTACTGAGTCAATTAGAAGGTTTCTGCTCATGACCGATGATTACACTACAATTGAAGTTATGCAGATATGCTCATTGTTGAGCATCATACTGGAGAACAATGTGCTCACAATTTTGTATTCAATTCTATATATAGAAATGCAGGGTAGCCATGGGCACCTCATGTACCAATTCATATTCAAATATAGTGATGGCACAATGGGAGCTGGATTTTGTGTTTCACCCTAACAACAGATGGAGGAATAGACTTAAGTACTACAAACAGTTTGTGGATGACATCTTCCTGGTATGGGATGGTGAAGTGGATGAACTGGAACAGTTTGTGGACTTTCTTAAAGTCACTACTGAGTTCCTAGACTTTCAGGTCCATAACTCAAACAATCACATTGATTTTCTGGATGTCACTATAATAAAGAGCAGAGGCGGTAATATACAGACCCAAACATTTAGAAAAGGATGCTGGAAGAACAGCACATTGCATCATAATAGTATGCATCTGTGCCACATATTTCTACAGTTGGTTAAAAATAGATATCTTCGGCAGTCCAGATTGACTACCATGAACAGCATTTATGAAGGAAGTATCATGGAAACTAAAGAAGAACTGGTACAGAGAGGGTTTAAAGCCAGAGAAATTGATAGTACCATAGAAAGTATACAACGGCTAAGAGATAGCAAAGGGAAAACATATTTCCACAGAGTTAATACATACGTCAGTGAGAGTAATAATCAAAGAAAAAAATAATAGAACCACATACTATTCGATGTACGTTGACTTATAGTAAAGATGCCAAGCAAATATGCGATGTGCTTAGGAGAAATTAGTGAATACTGACATCTGATGAATCTAAACAACATATAGTAGGAGATACACCAAGGTTCTGTTATAAAAATAGAAAGAACTTGAAACAATTATTATGTGGAGATAAGGTGATAATGAACAATACAAGTTCACAGAGACATGGCACTTTTAATTGTGGACAGTGCACGGCATGCCAGTATTTGTTAACAGGTCAGAAGTTCCAACATCCATTTGCAGGGAAGCTATATAGAACCCCAGCGTTTGTGAATTGCACTTCAAAGAACATTATATATGTTGCCAAGTGCATGAAATGTACATGTTTTTATGTTGGCAGAATGAACTGCCCTTTCAGGGTTAGGATACAGGCACATATAAGGGATATTAAACATAAAGTTCTCACTAATGCCCCTGTACAAACATATCAGCGTGAATACAGATCATATTTTTCGTTTTATGGCTCTACAAGTAATAGATTGCAGTATGAGAAGAGGAGATCTTAAAAGTTTAACTGAACTTGAAAAAACTAAATGGATTGCTGACCTGAGGGCAGATAAAGCACCAGGACTTAGTGAAGTGTTACCTATGAAATCCATTTTGAGAAGGCATCAGCTTAGATGATGATACTCATTTTTGCCTATGTGATTAACAGAAGTGAAATCTGCATAGGAAATTGTGTCAGTGATGATGTAACTTCCATAGGAAATGATGTTAGTGATGATGCATTTTAAATTTTATTGGATGATTTTAGTATTTAACTGAGCATTAGATTTGTAAATGCAGATCTGAAGAAGACGAAAAGTCGAAAACGCTCATCTCTTGTTGTTTTTAGTGCGTTGGAGTTTTAATAAATACGTTTTGCCATGGTATCATCTTCTGTTTTCTTACACTTGACTTTCTAAAGTTGTTTGATGTAATTAATATGTGACAGAGGTTAATAATATTACACCACACACAGAGTGGCAGTCTGTAAAACACAAAGTAATAATACCTAATATCCAAAATAAGTGGGTACTTCTAGATTAGAACCATGAACACCATCATACAAGCTAATTGCTCTAGTCCTTTGAGCCACACAAGTTACTTGACCAACAGGGATCATTCATTACACAATCAGCTTCATAATTATGTACACTGTTATTCTTGCATTAAGTAAGATATACAATGTATGGTCAGTTTTTATGTTACTGTCCTGAGACTGCCTGGAATGCTGATATACCATTGATTAGTTTCTGTTACAGCGCTTACAAGGGAACACTGCGGTGTTGGGGGTGGTGGAACACCACCACATGTTCTGCTGGGATACACAATAGTCAGACTATCATGTCACCCAACTGTCTAACATCTCCCCTGACTGATGTACAAGTAATCTGTTGTGAGTCTATATTATTAAGTCGAAGGTACAAAATGTTGAATACCCTTTCATCGACACATAAATGTTGAACGTCCTCTTCAGCGAAAGGCCACACCATTGATTTCTTTCTAAGGGAAAGAAATCGATAGGCCAACTACTCATGAAACAATTTAATAAACACTATGAAGTGGGGGGCTTCACCTTCCACACCCCTAATGTGGGGAGCATAGCCCCCCACACCACCCCAACTAAATATACTAACTCTGAGATCACACTACAGTGGGGAAAAGGGCAGATTTCAAACAACGGCCAACCAATGCCTTTCTCTTGGAAAGAAATCGATGATGTGACTGGTTGCTGAAGAGAAGGTTCAAAACCCATGTGTCGATGAAAGAGTACTCTACCACTTTGTACCTTCGAGTAAGTAATATAGACCCATCTGTTGCAGTAGGACTGCATGAATATTCCATGCATGAGGGCTAGTAAATACTAATGGAAACATGAGAGTGGAGTGGGTATCTGTAGTCCCATGTGGATGTTATTTCTGTTCAAGTAGCCCACTATATTTACTTGCATAATGTAGCAGATCCAAACATATAATGCCATATCATAATAATCTTTACAAGTACTGTGTAGGTTACAGACTTACCTTGCAAATGCAGCAGGTGACACAACAGGAGTTCAAGGCTGACTCTGTCAGATGTGAGCAGTACACAGCCAATACATGGGTAGGTACAGAATGTGTGGGTTGCCTGCCATCATTTTTAATTGCTGCATGTGAGTAGGAGTAAGGTGTCAGTCCCTAGGTCCCTATTTTTAAGAGGTGGCAGACTGAATAATATGGAAGATGGGTTTGCAGCTGAAACTGACACCATGACACAAGATTTTTTGGCAAGAGGTTATAATAGAGACCTATTCATTGAGAATGCTGAGTATGCTAGATCTGAAAGGCCAAGTGTAGGTAAACCACATTTATTTAGAGAAGGTAATATTGCCCAGAATGATAGTTCTGTGGGATAAACTGGATTTAACAAAATGGGGTATATTATGAAATATAATGGACATTCTAGACAGACTCAGTCCATAATTAAAAGAAATTGGACTGTTCTAAGTTCTGATGTTAATGTTAGGAAAATAGTGAAAGAAAGGCCCTATTTTGTATATAAAAAAGAGAAGCACCTTAAACAGCTCCTTTGCAAGAAAGAATTTGGCAAACACGAAGAATTATCTAGATTTAACAAAGTATTCACATTTACCCAAATTTATAAGGACATACACCTACAATTCTAAAACAACATATAGATTCCTATGCATCTTTCTAGCAACATGTAATCACATATAAAAATGTATCTGTAGAAAAAGAATGTATTTCCAACAACATGTCATCATATATAAGTTTTAGTATGCTTAGGTAGAATTGTAGGTGTATGCCCTTATAAATTTGGCTAAACGTGAATACTACTTTAAATGAATGCAATTAAATTGTCGACATTTTGATTGGATGATGAATACTACTTAAAAGGAATGTTAGGATGAAGGATTTTTTGGTCTGAAGAAGCTCTTATGTGAAAGCGCTTACCTCCTTCATTAAAGTTTTTTTATTTTTTATATGTTTCATGGTTATATTTTCATTTGAACTGCCTGGCTTGTATATTGTCACACTCTTTGCTGCTACAAGTTAATTTTAGTTTTAAGGCATTTGGGACATGTAATAGTGAAAACTTAGTTTATTTGGCTAATTGTGAGAAATGTTTATGTTTTTATATTGGAAAAAAACAACTGTAAATTTAAGGAGAGAATTGCCTCCCATTTATCTGATATAAGAAGAGGGGTTGAAACAAATGCACTTAGTAAGCATATTTTACACTGTGCAAATGAGCATATATTTAAATTTAGGATATTACAGAGAATTTTTAAGAATAAGAGGGGAGGGGATATTGTGAACAACATGGAGAGAGCATAATATAAATGGATAAACTTTTTTAGATCTGATGTTAATCCAGGGCTTAATAAAACTAATAGTATTAAACCCATTTTGAAACTAAGACAAGCATATGTTAGAATATTATATTTGTCTTATGAAGTATTTCAAGTTGTAATTAAATGTTTTAGTGTACTATTAAGTTGATCATAGTGCTTTAGTAAAGCTTTTTAATCAATTAGGTAAATGTCCTGGGAGTAACTTTTTTAGTTAATTATATAATTATATAATGTGTTTATGATCTATGTTCATAGGTTCATAGGTAGGTACTAGGCTATCTGCCCGAGGGCATTTATAAGCCTAGCCAGAGTGTGTCGGCTTTCACCACCCCATTTATTAATTAACTGATCCTCTGTCAAGCAGAGCCAAAGAAGTGATCCCAGGGGTGTATTTTCTGTTACCCATCCACTCGTCAAGCTTTCTCTTGAAGAGTGTTAGTGAGGGGCTTTGCCTCATGTAATTTGGAATTTTGTTCCAAAGCATGGGGAGGAATCTATCCCTCCAGCATGTTCTATTTATTGTTGTGGCGAGGTTTAGCTCACTAGAGTGAGTGGCTCGCAGTGACTTGGATTTCTTTAGGTGGAGCATGTCCATCAATTCTGAGTTGAACATTTCTTTGTAAGTCAGGCAGAGATCACCATATTATGTGATTGGTTGGTGTTTTATATTTATTCTGTGGTTAAATGTATTGAGTTATTCTTGAAAAAGAGTTTCAACTCGAAAGCTTGATGTAATAAACCCTGTTTTATATGGACGGTTGTGCTGGGCCTTTTGTTACTAGATTTTAGCTTTGTTTTGGTTCATCAGTATGTCTAGCTATTCTACACCTGTTTCTTGGACTTTGTTAGTCACTGTGCTATGCATTTCCTGTTAGCCAAAGCCAGGGCATACTGAGCACGCTTACATCTGCCTACAGGGACATCAGCTGGGGGCTCCTCCTCTGAGTCCTCCTGTGACTGTGGCTGTGGTGACCTAGGCACTGGTGGGGGGCTGTGTATCCCTTGCCTTTTCTGATCCTGCTGCAGCTGTTTCCACAGGATCATATTGTGTAGCACAGAACAGACTGTGAATATATGTGCACATGTGTTTGGAAAATACTGCAGGGCTCCACCAGATATATCAAGGCACTGGAACTGTGACTTCAGAAGCCGAAACACATGCTCTATGACATTGCTAGTTTGTGAGTGTGCCTCATAATGGTGTAATTTTATGGGTGTATTTCTGATGGGTGTCATCATCCACGGTTCCAAGTTGTAGCTCGCATACCCCAGTAAATGGCTGTGTGGGATGTCCCCTTTAGCAAACATCTGGTATAACTGTGATTTGTGCCAGATATGGGAGTCATGATAATTGCCACTGCTGCCAAAACATACATTCAGAATAATCCCCTGGGCATTGCACATGACTTGGCAGTTGCTGGAGTGGTAACCCTTGTGGTTAACGTAGATTCTACCCTGCTCACCAGGTGGTGACTTGATGTGTACATGAGTGCAATGTATGGTTCCCAGTACTTCAGGGTGGTATGCTACATGGTAGAAATGTTGCATACTGCTGGACTTCACCTCAAGGGAGAGGGGAAAATATATGTGCTCACTGGCATGTGGTAGCATAGCATCCAGGAACTGGTGGAGTATCCTGGATGCAGATGCCTGTGACACTCCCATCATGCCCCCAGTTGGTCTTTGAAAAGTACCTGTATCTAGTATCCTAAGGGCTAGACTTACTTTTGTTTCCACTGGGATGGGTTTCCCTCTGTTGGCTCTGGCTCTAAGTTGAGGGTGGCACAGCTCAGTGAGTTCTTGTAATATGTATCTGTCCACCCTGTAGTGGTCTACAATTTCCAGCTCATGTATCTCCTGGAAGGTTACCCTGGGCCTGAACACTCTTCTTCTTCTCAGCCTAGGCCTATTATCAGCAGCACCAGCAGCATTGACTTCAGCATCTAGCACATACAGATGTAGCAGACCTGCAGCAGCCCCTAGCATTATCTCAGTTAAAATTCCCAAGTCTGTAGTCCAATGGTGCAGAGTACTGGAGAAAAATCAGAATGTAGGGTGTATTCATACTTTATACAGGTCTACTGTAGGTCCAGCATGTATGATTGGCTAATTATTATGCATTCACCTGCCTATAATGTAGTCAACATCATTTAATGGCCGTACTTTATTGTGCGACATGGCGCTATGCAGCATAGCTTATACAAAAGTCAAAATCAATAATTGAATATATCCAGTTTAAATTACTTGCTGCCTACATTATCACTGTGACTTGGCTGGTCTTTCCGCACAAACATGCTCAGCTATGTGGCGTGCTATGCAAACACTCTCACCGGGAATTAAAAAATCCTAAATATAACATGACATTCTCCCCTGTTGGTATCCACATCCAATGGAAATATCAACATGGTGTAGAAGCCTACATGAAAGGGATCTGCGGAAATGGTTGCTCCTTTTACCAATTTAACAAATTCATCTAATTTGCATACATATCCATGCTGACAGCCTGGAAACTACACGGTTCATAGCCTTATGACCTGGGCAACAGCACCATTGCATCATTCTACAGACTCGACTTAATGTCCTATAATTCATTTCTGACAAATATGAAAAAAAAAAATGTTTCCTATTTTTTTTTTTTTTTTTTTTTTTTTTTAATTAAGCATGTTTGCTCACTGTGGCAAACAGCGCAAACAAGCTGAAATTCTTTTAAAAAATTATTTATTTTTACATATTCCCTTCCTTTTTTGGTTATCCACTATGTACATTTTGAACATATCTGTATGTGTTCTAACATTTACTGGGGAGTTATGTCCATATTTCTAATGTTTTACATCCCCATTTCTCCGTGTAGACTCCTGTACATGGAAAAGTTCCATGTACTCTACAGACACAGACACAGGGTCTACATGGATGCCTTTCTGGTTATTGGATTGCTCCACCTGGGTCATTCACCTGCTTATTACGTAATTTTCGTTACACTGAAGTTTCCTTGTTTGTTCATGCTTGTGCACTGTTAAGCAGGCACTTACTGAATCTAAAAATGCTTTCATTCATGTACGTCTTGCAATGCAATATACACAAATAAAAAATCATGTAGGTTTTACTGAATTCCCCCCTTAAACTTAATCCAGCAACATGGCTATCTAAAAACATTACATAAGGCCTGGAAAGCATGGCACACCAACAAATCCCAGGAAAAACTTCTACATTAGATACAAATAAGTAATAAAGCTTAACACAGTATATAATGCTGACAAAAAACCTGCACTACTTTAACTTACAGCAAGCACTCCAAAATAACCCTAAAAATCTGGTCATTGGTCCAAAATCTACTGAACCCAGGCCACAGTCAGCAACTCACTCACTCACCAGAAGACATTTCATCATCAATCACTAATAACTTTAACAAATACTTCCTTCAAGCTGTAGTCTCACTTATCAAAGACACCCACCCACTTCACTCCATGGAAACTCAGTTCTCATTCAAACTGTTCCTACTTCCGCCATAAGAAAATGTCTCCTAAAACTAAAAACTACAAGCTCTGCTGCACACAGTCTTCCTTCTGAATTTCTAAAAATTGCAGGTGAAGCTCTACCATATCCAACAGCTGTACTAATATACAGATCCATTCTAGAATCTCATGTCCTAACCATTTGGAAGAGGGCATACATACTTCCTCTTTGTAAAGAAGGACCCTCTGCCAACTACTCCAATTTCAGACCAATTGCTATTCTGTTGCCATTGTCTAAATATTAGAAAAGTGTGTCCATTCCCAATTACTGCAATATCTAACCATAGCAATCTTCTCTCCCTCACACAGCATCAATTTCGTCCCAACCATAATACCACAAATACCCTATGCTGATACTGTTAACAAAAACAGAAACACTGTAAACCTCATATCTTCCTTATTCCTAGACCTATCCAAAGCATTCAAGACCATTTCATACCATAAACTACTGCTAAAACTCTCCTGGTTAGGTCTTCCCCTTCCTCCCTCTGCTGGTTAAACAGTTACCTAACAGTTAGATTCCAAGCAGTCGAACAGCAGCAGGAATACTCCTCATTTCTTTCTATTACTCTCAAGGTGCCACAAGGTTCCATATTTGGACCCCTCTTGTTTAAAATATTTATAAATGATCTACACACTGCTTTCAAGCATGCCACTCTATACAATGTGAAGATGACTCTGCATTAATCTGCACAACCTCCAACCACAAAAACTTCAAAAAATTACTCAAGTATCATTTGTGTCCATAGAATCCTGGCTAGACAACTCAAATCCTACTTCCATCCGTTCGTCCATCCAGCCTTCCATCCAGAGCCCCTTTTTTCCCATTTTGCACATGGGATCAGGGTGTCACTTCAAGAGTGACAATCATCTAGAGCCAAGGTTTACACTGCCAGGTGGCTAGCCTTGCCACGGTAGTTCTTCCACTCCACACATCCGCATGTACTCACATTTATGGCCAATTTAGAGTGTCCAATTCACCTACTGCATGTCTTTGGAATGTAGCAGAACAACTCCTACTTAACCTCCCCCAAAAAAAGACTACTCCTTTTCACCCCTAAAAACATTCTCCCTAAGCAAAACTGTTGTCAAAATCACTTCTTTAAATATCACCCTGTTTGAACAGGTGTTTAGCTCCAAACTCTTAGGAGTCACTGTGGATGACAACATGTTCGACCTACAATTCCAAATAGTTATTAATAAAAAACACCAAAATCTTGGTCTCTTATATGGAAGGAAATCCTAACAAACAGACAGAAATAGGGAAACCAAAGCTAAAGCCTACCTCCTACCTACCCTACTGCATGCACTCCCACTCTTTACTAACCTACAAACTTCCACACAAACAAATATGACATAAAATAGCTTGCTTTTCTGTAAATTGGCCCTTTAGAACTCATCACTGTTCTGCCGTTAAACAACTAAATTGGACTGAATTCCCACATCACCTCCACTATAGTCAGCTACTACTATACTGCCTTGATAAGCATCCAGCACTAAAAGGCATGCGTCAGCACTACCACCCTACCAAAGCTCTTCGCTCCAGTGACAAGCTCCTCCTCCTCTTGTCTATCACTAAAGCCCATAATGCATTGGGAGCCTCCTTATACTGAACCTCTGCAGCTGACCTCTGGAGTGTCCTCCCACATGCTCTCAGGCTTCTTGAAAACCAGCAGGCATTTAAAACACATCTAAGAAAACAGCTCTCAATATCCTGTCTCTGTAGCTGCACATCTCCAGAATAAATATAACATACCTGCTTTCTATCGTCTCTTATGCTATACCTCTGCTCTCCTCTATTACTATCACTCTGTCTTCATGCACCCCACCTTTAATCTATGCCTATCATTTCTCTCTTTTAGCAGTCTTTTATTTATATCTCAAAATTAAATCAACTTTTTGTTATCCACCCTTCCTGAATGATTCAGTACTCTGTATTGTGACATCTATCCTAGTGAATAGTTGCTTATCTAGTTATATTTATATAGGCTATAATTAGTAAGTCTCACTAAATTATGTATATTTGCTATCTTACCTATTTGACATTGTAAAATTTAGTTCAATTGTATTCTGCCTGACATTATTGACATGTAAAATATTTTGATTGCCTTGTATGTATTGGAGCTTTTCTCCATTGGCCTCCTCTATAAAGGGGCCTTTGTACCTAGCCAGACTTCTCCAGTCAACAAATGTAAAATAAATCAATCAGTCAATAAATACACATACACACATAAAATATGCAGGGTTTTTCTTTTTTTTTTTTGTAGCATTCTTCCAAAAATTCCCATGCATACAGAGAGTGAGAGAGAGAGAGAGAGAGAGAGAGACAGAGAGACAGAGAGACAGATTTGTATATGGTCTTTCTCCGTATAAAGAAAGAGAGAGATAGACAGATACAGAAATGCATAGAGCTGCAGATGCATTACAGAGTTTTTTGAAGAGAAGCCAATATGAGTAAGCTGCATTACAAAAATAAGCCACTTGTATTGTGATGACTTTCCCAAAGCAAAGGCTGACACTACCTTGGAAAGAGTGTAAATGGACAGAGAAATTAGCTGTTCTGGTATAAGCAGTTGCTAACACAGTTAGATTGGGGATAAAATGCAGCAGCTATGCCACAGTAGGCTGCAGACCTGCCGTACAGCTTTAGTTGGGATGTGGCCTCATTTTTAATATATTTGGGATAATTAAGTATGGAAAAAGGTAGGGTGATAGGTGCAGGACAAAAAAGGAACAGGAATACATATATTAGGAATTGTAGTAGGATTCCCAGTTTTGCTGTCTGTCTTAGACATGAGAAATCTGGGAAATTATTTGGTTGCTTCTGTTAGACTGAAATAATCAACTGAACCCATTCATACCTCTGAACTGTATTGATTTTTGCAGAATGTCCAGATTGTGGCCTCATATTTTTGAGATACTCCTCATAAAATGTGTTGTTTTCTGGCAAATCATTGAGAATTGAAGTCACAATATGACAGACCTTTGAATTTCAGACTTCATATCCTTCAGAAAATGCATGCTAATTCACAATCTATTATGCCATCATCTTTCTAAGCTTATAAAAGCAATATTTAAAAATCTGCCCCTCCCATTAATTTTGACTGTGTCCAGAATTCTTGTACTAAAAAGGTAAGACCCCCAAGACTGCTTTTCGCTGTTTTAGGGAATTCTTTCTTTCTCTAATTTGTTTTCACTGTGGAGTTGGTATATTGAAACTCATTTGGTCAACGGCTCATTTGGTCGACAACCAGTATTCAAGGCACTTAACAGGGATTTGCCTCCCTCCCCAAAGTTGTGCGACCCTGGAGTTGATATATATAGTTGGGGGGTGTGGGGGGCACAGCCCTCCACATTAGAAGGTGTGGGTGGTGAAGCCCCCCACCTATATCCGTTTAAAATGTTTAGTTTTTGTTGTATTTTCATGTTTTAAATGAATATTAAATGAATGGGGGGTGTAGGGGAGTGAAGCCCCCCACTAATATTCCAAATCCGACTTCAGACCAGTGACAAGTGGAGTACCACAGGGTTCAGTCCTGGGACCTCTCTTGTTTGCTATCTACTTTTCTGAAGTACAGGCTAACACAGAATGTCTTTGGCTAACAAAGTTCACAGATAACTGCAAACTAGGAGCCATAATTGAAACTCCTAACGATGTGGACATCCTACAAAAGGGCCTCACTGAGACAGATGCCTGGTATCAAAGCCATGGCCTCAAGCTCAATGCCAAAAAGTGCACTGTCATCCCCTTTGGTAAAAACTCTGTACCAATGAGCTACCACATAGGTGGTAGTCTACTTAACACCAAAAGTGTGATAACAGACCTTGGGACACAGGTGGACAGTTGTCTCTCCTTTGATAATCACATTGCCACAGTAGTCAGGAAATCCTTCTACGTGGCACACCTCATCACAAAAGGTTTCTCATCCAGGAAAAAAGAGGTCATTGTTCCCCTCTGCTTGTCACTCATTAGACCCATTATAGAGTGCAATGCCCCTTTTGGTGTGTACCTCACAAGACATCTACAACAACTGGAAAGGCCACAGAAATACCTCACAAAGAGGATTACTGGCTTCAAACAGATGCCCTACACAGACCGTCTCAAATAACTCCAGCTTTACTCTGTCACATATCGCCTACTCAGAGGTGATCTGTTGGACATGCTCCACTTAAAGAAATCCAAATCCCTCTGAGCTACACGCTCTAGGGACCTAAACCTTAATACCACAATAAACAGAACATGCTGGAGAGATAGATTCCTGTCCCAGAGACTTCCCATACTCTGGAACAAACTACCTATCTATATCAAACAAAGCTCCTCATTAGCACTCTTCAAGAAAAATCTTGATGAGTGGATGGGAAATAGGAAATTCACCCCGGGGATCACCTCTGTGGCTCTGCTCGACAGGGGCACAGGAAAATAATTTTCTTGGGTGGCGAAAGCCAGGGTACCTTTTTGGCTAGGGTTGTATAGGCCTTAGGGCCAATAGCCTAGTACCTACCTATGAACCTATGAGCCTATGGTCATCATTCTGTAAGACAGGTATGACAAACATTACCTTTCTCTCCAATAAATAAATTGGATGTGTGCATCTTACATACAAGCAATAAAACCACGGTGCACATTTTTTTCAGATATGAGAAAATGTTGAAATATTTACTATGACTGTCAAAAAAATATCCATCTGTATATTCAAGACTCAACTTTACTGAGGTTCATGTAAGACTATTAAGATAATGTCATACTCTGATTACTTGGATGGACACGTTCATCCAAAGCCATGATCTAATGCACAATGCAAATTTAATATATGTACTATCCATGTTAACTTTAAGTAAACACACAAGTTAATGCCTTGTAAATATCACACTATGTCAAACATACCCTTAGTTATCAGTATAAAATAACATGAGTCAGAAGGTATTTTTATGTAAAGCTACTAAAGGCAGGCATTTTACTGGTTATTTGGAGCGAGCTTTTTCATGTATCACAATTTATGAGGCTTTAAGAAATGCATGCATATATGCATGTATGTGTGACTATATCAATATCTATTTCTAGATGTATCTATATCTACATTATATCTCTATCTATATCCTTATCTCTCTATATCTAGATATAGGTAGATATAGATTTAGATAAATCTAGAGATAGATATAGATATATTCACAAAAAAATTCTGGCACTCCAATAATGAAAAAATAATTGTTTAATAAAACAAAAATTGTGTTCTGTGCACTGACTTGCTGCTTTTGTGCATTTGAATGGGCAATATATATGTATATATGTATATATATGTATATATATATATATATATATATATATATATATATATATATATATATATATATATATATATATATATATATATATAGAGAGAGAGAGAGAAATATTTAAATAATATGCATTTCTATGTATCATTGATTAAGCTATACTTCTGAATATCTAACATATACAAAACATTGTGTACATATAGTGTGTGAATAAGTAACAAGAACTATCCTAACCTTATACTATTAATGAATCTATGCCAAGCTGTATGTATAATTGTGCCAGTTGGCATGTGTCTGCATGTCTATTGTGGAAAGAAAGCAGAGTATCTGGAGAAAGCCCATACACACTCAGGGAGGACATACAGACTCCAGCTGAGACTTCAAATGGAGAACCTTTTCCTGTGAGGTGACAGTGCTACTTAGTGCACCGCTATGTCATCCAGGTCCCCAGTAGAAAAATAATACGTTGAAGCTTTCTAATGAGTGGTGCAGGATTAGGAAGGTGAAGGAAATGTCATCAGATGATTACAGCAATTTGATAATTGTTATATTTGTGAAGGACAATATGAAATTAGATTAAGAACTTTTTGTAATAATACAAATGAAGGCAGTTTGCTTTTTGATATGACTGTTGAATGTTTTTGCTTTGGAAAAGATGGTACAGTGGTCTCAAACTGAGGTGGTTTAACTATAAAGCTACAGATTTATTTTATTAGTATTTAATGTCTGTGACATTTAATGGAGGAGCAGGCTGATGGAATGGCATTCCATACTGAAGAGTAAGCAGAAACACACCTTCTATATTTCCTCTTGCCTTGGGTATTTTGTGGCTGGTACATGGGAGAACCAGAGTCTGGTGTTAAAATAATTATGTGTGATGAGAAGGTAAGTTGCTACCAGGTTGGAAACCTAGTATACAAAATGCTGAACAAAATGCAAAGCAATTCCTAATGGAAAAGTAATAAATTAATTTTGGGGATATATATTTAACTGTGCTACATGGTACAGATTCATTGTTTTTAACATGCATTGTTAAATACAAGGAGCTGAACAAAGAAATAATTGTTTTAATGTAGACTGGAACAGATGCAAACAGATTCTGCAACAATTTTAGTCCTATGTGTAGAATTTCAGTCATATGTGAGTTGATGTGTGTTCACACTTTCAGTAAAAAGAAATAAAAGCACATTCTGACATTTCTTCATTTACACAACCTATGTCTGCAGTGAATCAAATGCAATCCATAACTACACTTGGATCAGCCATATCTGTATGGTATAGAATTATACAGTGATTGCTATGACCCACTAATCCAAACAGTACCTGCCTTTGTATGAAGATCTCACTAAAAATGTATACTCACCAGGGTTTCAAAAAAATATGTAAGTGTCGAGGAGTCACATCATGGATTATTTGGCATTCAGATGATGTTTCCAATTACATGTGCAGAACATTACTACATAGTGTGTTGTGCATATTATTATACAAAAACAGTGTTTTGCTGGTGACACTTAGAAAAACTATGCGCACAGTAACGACATACACATGAGACATTGTAGAGTCTCAGCATCAGTTTTCAAGCAGCACTTTGGTATGCTTTGTAATAAGACCTCATATTGTTATCCAAACGACTGAGTAGATGAGACATGAAAATTTCTCTATAAATGTTGCCATTATATTTGTGACATTTTTAACAAATTTTTCATCTGGTCCTTCGACAACCATAGAAAGGCTGTTGACAGAGAGAGAGAGAGAGAGAGTTAGTCTCATCTCGAAGTAAGACACCACTACAGACCATTATGTTCTCAATCAATGTCACAATATCTCTCCTTGAAAAAAAATAAAAAAAACTTCTTCATTCCATTAGATTTTAACTAAGCAGTTTAGGGCAGCCCTTAAAAAAACTAGTACATTATGTTGAATCAGACCCCCACTTATATACAGCACAGACTCAAAAATAACCCACATTTTGTTATCTGCAACATTTTAAATGATTTGCAGTGAAACACATATCTTCTTTTGCTGTTATCATTCAGTATTTAGGCTGATCCTGCAGTAAAACAATACAGAAGAGTTACTGATTTAAGTGCCATCACAGTCATCATTGCCTTCTGCAACCCTGAACCCGGGTTTACACTCAGCATTGATGCTTGCCTCTCCATTAGAGGACTGCTGACGTATAAACGTATAGTCTGCATTTTTTTGATGCACTATTTTATTGGTATATATCTACATTTGTCTATATATATATATATATATATATATATATATATATATATATATATATATATATATATATATATATATCTATATGGGTCTACTTCACATAACCGAATGCTCAGATGTTCAAAATTCATATGGCCGAGACCATATGATCGAACATTTGAATGTTCGAAAATGTGAACTAGACCCGTAAAAATAAAAAAGCACACATTAAACTGTGTATAGCATGGGGGCTGCACCCCCTACACCCCCCTACTTAAATATACCAACTACAAGATCGCACTACAGCGAGGACAAGGGAAATCTCCTGTTCTGCGCTGTATGCGATTTCCCATTCAGAATGTCGGTATTTCAAAACTTCAAACCTATAGTCTGCGATCATATGGGTTTGTTTAAAAAAAGACTATATTGAACATGAACGCCAATGCCTTATTCAGATACAGTATTGAATGCCCAACTTTTCCAGATTTAAATTTGGTATATTACAGTTGGTCCCTAAACACCCCAGAGGTGGGTGGTGGGAACAGAAATTAGACCTGAAGGAAATACAATGGCAAATTAGATTGAACACAGTTAATGCACCAGGTATTAATGATAATGTGTGACTTTTATAAGTGATTTCAATGTAAAAGTGTTAAGAAATATAATTCTTTGGGGAATTAGTTATATATGCATTGGTCACTTTAAAAGTTTAATTAATTGGATTAATAAGGTGATTGGTTTAGTATATAAAGAATGTTTTAGTTTTTTATGGCTGTTCTGAAGAAGTCTCACTGCTAATGCTGAGGAATGAAAGCCCCTGACAGTCAATAAGTGGATATTGTGAATAAACTAATTTTGATTGAACATTCTCAAATCGAAGTTTGGCGTTTGAATTATAGTGTACATCTGCACTGACTTTACAGGACATTACAGGAGGTTTTTATTGTTATAGGACTGCTGACATATAAACATATTGTCTGCATTTTTTCGGTGGACTATTTTATTAGTATATAGCTACATTTATCTATCTATATATATATATATATATATATATATATATATATATATATATATATATATGGTCTATGTTATAACAACGAAAGATCAGATGATCGAACGTTGTTATATCGACCCCTAAATCTCGAATACTCAAAACAGCGAACAACCAGAACAGCGATTTTTTCACAGGGAAAAAAATTGCTGTTCCCAAAAAAAAAAAAACACTAAACACTATAAATAAAGTGGAGGGCTGTGCCTACCACACACCCCCTACTTAAATATACCAACTCCAAGGTCGCACTACTGTGGAGGAAATGGCTCAACCCGGAAGGTCGGCCCAGCAATTTCTTTCCTTTGGAAAAAATTAGCTGTTCAGGCCATTCGCTATTTTGCCAGTTCGACACTTAGTGTTTGACCTAACAGCGTTCAATCATCTGATCGTTTGATGAACTAAAGTAGACCCTATATATATATATATATATATATATATATATATATATATATAGGAAGATTTTCCACAAAACAGGTTTTTAGCAGAGTCAACAAGGAATGCCAGACCAAAACATTGTCATGTAGTTATGTTCAGTTGGGTCTACTTCATTTGATCGAAAGACCATTTGACCTAAACCCATTTGATTGAAATTTGGAGTGGGTATATATAATTAGGGGGGGTGGGGGGGGGCAAAGCCCCCCACCTAGTTTCCTTTAAAAGAAGAAAATAACACAAAAAGTACAGATTTTAAATGAAAGTAGGTGGGGGGGCTTCGCCCCCCACACCCCCCAATGTGCGGTGATGTGCCCCCACCCCACCCATAACTATATATACCAACTCCAGGGTTGCACGACATTGGGGAGGGGGACAAATACCTGTTATTTGCCTTGAATACTGGTTTTCGATCAAATGAAATTTCGATCAAATGGGTTTAGGTCCAATGGTCTTTCAATCAAATGAAGTAGACCCGTTCAGTTATATAAGTGATGGGAAGGACCGTCTGATGCATTGAGACCTTCTCAATCAACAGATGCACCAAGCAGATTTATTTAACAATGCTATATTTTTAAAATGCATTAGATGTTATGTTATTGTTGTTTGTCTTTTGGCTTTTTCCAGGTAAGGGGTCGCCACAGCGGAACTCCGGTCCGCTAATGATTGGCAGTAGATTTGTATGCAATGCCGAGGTGCCAGCTTGATGCCCAACCTTCAACAAAGGCATGCCCATTTACACACGCATGTCTTTCGAACACTACCCAACCGTGGGGAGGACATGCAGACTCCACAGAGAAGGCACACCCAAGCCAAGCCGAGAATCGAACAGGACAACCTCTTGCTGTGAGGTAATAACGCTACCACTGTAAATGTTATAATTCCTACAAAATCACAAAAAAAGACTTTTTATGGAAAGGTCTAGGCTTAAATTTCTGGCAGATATATCACTTGAACAAGGAGACAAATTAAAAGCAGTATCTGTTTCCTGATGGCATATCCTGTAAAGCGTATGTCATATGGAGACAGAAAATATCAGATAACTTCTTCAAAAGGAGCAGGCCCTGTATTCCACAACTATATCAGGTTCAAACTTCAGTGAGAGCAGTATTTCAATTATTTCACTACTTTTTTTGAGCAGCCTATTTTATAGGAGCTTTGGTTCTTTGTGAAGCCTTGCTGGTTAATAGAGCTATTAGTTTTCTAAAGGATTGTACAGCTTTATATTTAATATTTTGGAAGGCATATATTTGATCTCTGCAACAATTTTCTTGCCTTGGTGAGTCTGCAAATTTGTTTTATAGATTCTATTCAGCATAATATGAGTTTTGTTCATCTTGCAATTTTGTAATATCTAAAATGTTTTAACCTACTGTTTTTCTCTCTAGATAGTAAGGTCATTTACACTGCAGTATTAAACATATATTTCTCATTCAACCGACCCTCTTTAGTAATATAAGAAATTTTGCAACTGATTTCCTTTTGTCTTAGCTTAGAAGCAGTGTTGCTATTTACATGGTAAGTTACTTGAATAAAATGAAACTATATTGTCTTGCAATGATTTATATTTATTTATTTATTTATTTGACATTTGTTAACCGGATTAGTCCAAATGGGTCAGAAACCTATTTTCAGTGGAGACCTGAGGAGAAAAGCTCCAGAGTATTTAGCATAAATATATTCACAGTACAGTAGAATAATCGAATCTAAGTAATACAAATTAGTTAGAGTGAAATATCACATCAAGTAAATATACAGAAACAAAAAGGACTGAGCGCCAAAAAATACAATTTCAAGAAAAATTACAGTTGTCAGGAAGTGGCATCCTTGATGATGTACAGTAATGTAATTTACAGCTGATGGCTAGGACAGAGCAGCAAAAAAAGTTGAAGATGTCTATGACCACTGAGACCACTATATGTGCTTTGGTTTTCATAATGACTGTGCATGTCTATAGTTGAACATTTTTCATTGAAAACTCTTTTAGTGGCGCTGACTTCAGATAAATATTTGTCTGCTTTATGTGTCTAGTTAAACTGCTGTTCATTCATGCCTCCAAGATGTGTGGCCACACATATGCAGTGTTTGTATTCTGCATGGTGTCCATCTATACTTATGTGGCACTGAATGCTTTTAGCCATCAAGGAAGAAATTTGAGTGTTTTTTTTTTGTTTTTGTTTTTTTAGCTTGCAACTATCAGAAACTGGTTACTGTGTTGCTAGAAGCTCAGGTTACAAGTGTAAAAGATATATTGCAATGTTTATCAATGTTTCCCCCTATCTTTGAATACCTGTAGGCTCTAGTGCAGTGTGTACGTTGAGCTAAGCACAAATAGTTGAGAATTCCTATTATTTCGGTTGTCACTGTGTGTGTATTACAATCAGCCATTAAAGCTCAAAATAATAGAGAACATTTTTTTAATATAGACCTAATGTTAAGGTACCAAAATAACTTTCACAGAACACCATTCAGCAAAGAATAATAATCTCCTTTACTACAAATAAAATGACACGCTATGTTGGAAACTAGGAAATCAAGATCCTGAAATGGTAGAATCATAAATTCTTTATACCTTTTCTGATCAAAAGTAACATTATTGTAACAATCATATAACAACCACTGACCAGTTAAAAATGACCACTAGCATTAATTCTGCTAAGATCTCCTGACTCTCTGTTTATGAATTCCCATACCAAGCATGGGTTCTGAATTCCAAAACAAAACTTTCTACAAAGAACAGAGATATGTTTATCATATTGATCACTGCTGCAGTAGTCTTAACTATATGTGTTATATCCTGCCAAGTATATTACATCTGTCCAGCTTCTAAAGCTTAAGGGCACCTTCCACACATCGAAACTAACAGGCAGCTCAAGCTGAGCTGACAAAAAGACCAGTTTGGGTGCAAAATCTTTCACAACTTTACTGCCGCCAACCACTGTGGTTTTCGAGGATCAGTGGTCAGCTTGTGCTTTCCTTTGCTGCACAGATAAGTTTTCTTTGGGAAAAAATGTCCATTTTCTTAATTTTGTTGATGTTTTATTACTTTCCTCTTCAGGAAACATATTTTAAAGCTCTGGTCTGTCTTGAGACTGTAACTTATTTTGAAATGGAGTGCTCATTTTTCCTGTCAATTTGAAAGTGGTGTAAAGTAACTAAAAACATTTTTGGGTGGAGAAATTGCATTTATTTTAATTTTGTATGGCTGGCATAGTGTTTTAAAGTGCTTTTTACTGTTTTTATTGTCAAAAACACAGCTTTTGTCGACTGGTATTGTTTATCAGCAATTAGTGCTTGTCTTCCCCAGGAAAGTGACACTATTTTTGGCTTCATCATGGAACACACTACCGCTCCCATGATTGGTCCTTCCTCTAGCCACAAAAAGAAAAAATCAAGCAAACAGTCTAGCAACCAGAGAAGGCTAGCATTTTGCCTCAGCAACTGGTGGATGACCTGCTGTGGCCATTTGTTGTATCTCAGACCAGTCATCTTTTAACCCAGATCTCCCTGGTGTAACACTTCCAGCCACTATGGACCTGGGATTAGCCATGTGCTCTGTGGCTGTTAGGGTCCTCTCAGTAGTCAAGGGAGAGCCACTCCGGTCAGTCTTGGGAGAGGGAAGGGTGAAGGTTTGCCCATTCTGTCAGAATGCTGTGCCCATCCCTGGGGAAGCTGTTGTCACCATCAGTAACATGGTTGGCCCCATTTTCCCTGTCAAAAAGAAACAGAAAGCCAAGCATGTATCTACTCCTCCTAAATTTTCTTTGGATAGGAGTAGTTCACTAGGTCTGGCTCATGGTTTTATTCAGGATACTGGTCCTTCTTGTAAAGTAGATTCTGATAAAAGTAAAAAGGATTCCTCTTTTCCTGAAGATACTCGAGATTCTGAATCCAGCCATGAAGATGCAGGGACAGACACAGTTTTTTTTTCCCTCATAGTTCTTATCCAGACTTAGAGGAGAGCTCAGTTTCTGATTTGCCTTGTAGAGGCTTCTCTTTCTCTGAAACTATTGCTAGACTGTGCCAGTGCTTTCAGTGTGAGAAAATGAGATTTCTCAGTCCATAAGAAAATACTATGAATTATTACAACTGGATTTTCCAGAACCTACACCCATTCTTCCTATTCCATGTACTTTAAAGGAAGTGTTTGTTACTACATGCAATTTTCCTGACAGTCAGCCAGCTGCCTTGAAAAAGGCAGATACGATGTATAAAGTTCCTCAGTCTTATACATTTTTATACACTATTCCTATACCTGACCCAGCAGCTGGAGCCTTAGATGATCCCTCTGCTGCTAAGCACTTAGTTAATTCCAATACTACTCTTCCTAATAAGGACTGGGAAGCTACTGATACATATGAAAAAGAGTATATACTTCTGCAACTTTGATTTTCCAAATTTCGAATTGTCAAGCTCATATGTTAAAGTCTATTCTGACAAATTGTAAAAGTGTGAGAAATTATTTATCTGCAGCTTCTTGTGAGGAAAATCTGCTTTAAATAAGTTAGTTTCTTCTACTGTACAGGTGACTACTCATTGTTTGCAGTATGTGTATGATTATGTTAATACTTCTTCTAGGGCTATGACCACTGCTATTGTTTTGAGGAGATTTGCATGGCTGCATTCTCAGAACCTCCCAGAAGATGTTAAAATGAGATTTAGTCACTTGGATAGAGATTTAGTGTTTAGCCCCTCTGTTGTAGAGGTGATCAAAAAAGTATGATGAAAGAGGCAAGCTGATTTAAGGAACCTTTAAGATTGTTCAGGCCTCTTTTTCCAAATTTTCCAAGGGATTTTATCTCATCATCCAGTTTTGGCAAAAAAAAACGGAATAAACAGTCTCAACAAAATATAAGTAAACATATGTTTAAGAAGAAATAGCAAGATGGTTCCAAAAAAAAGTCTCAAATCTCCCAAAACCAAGGATGTGCAAACAAGCATGAATGGCTATTCAAGAGTCCTTGTGACCCCCTCCCAACCTGGCCCTTTTTTTCTTCCAGAAAATTTGAATCTCAGTTTTTCTCTTTGGCAATAGATTGCTTCAGACAAATGGGTTCTCAAAATCATTCAAGATTACAGTTGGCAGTGGTAGGAAATTCCTCCTTGCCAGGGGATCTTCCTCATCCTCCAGATCAGACTCTTGTTTCAACCAGTTCATTACATGCTGTCCCAAGGACTGATAGAACCAGTTCCTCCTTCCCAGGTCGGGAAGGGTTTTTATTCAAGGATGTTCCTAGTGCCAAAGAAAGTAAATACCTGGAGGCTACTTCTGGATCTTTCTTTCCTTAACCTGTTTGCGATAGTGCCCTAATTCAAAATGATGTCACTTCAAAACCTGTTACCCTTCTTTCCTCTTTCAGGTTTCCTGGCAACACTAGACTTAAAAGATGTTTTTCATCACATCTCTATTCATCTGGACTTCAGACGTTTCTTAAGATTGTCTGGATCACACTATCTTTTGGACTATCAACTGTACCAAGAGTGTTCACAAAGTGTCTGGCTTCAGTTGTAGCTCACTGTATTCTACAAGGTAGACACGTTTTTCCATATTTAAATGACTTGATTAGACTTTCAGAGTCTTTTTCAAAGTGTCAGAAATCTCTCTCTTATTGTATATATCTCTTATCAAACTAGAATTCCAAGAGAAGATTCAAACGTCTTTCTTGACTAATTCACATAGGATTGTGTTCCTGGGAATGTCAACTAGACATCTCAGTTAAAAGAACTTTTCTTGCAAAGGAAAACAGATCTTTATCTAGATCTATTTTTAAGATATTCATCTCAGACATTGGTGACTGCAAGGGAATAGCTCAGGATTTTGGGTCTCATGTCATTTATGATTGATTCTCATAATATCCCTGTCAAGACTCCACATGAGAAAGATACAGTGGTATCTGAAATCTCTTTGGTGTCAGCATCAACACCCTTTACCTTTTCAAATCCCAGTGCTGGGATTTGTCAGAAGAGAAATTTTTTGGTGGAGACCATAGATATCCTTAAATCCAGGTATCCTTTTTCCTCTCTGCTCCAAAGCAGTCAGTTATCAGAGACCCTTTGGACTTTGCTTGGGCTGCAGTTTCAGCAGGAATAAAAATGCAGGATGTTTGGGACACCAAGGACACCCGCAAGCATGTAAATATCAAGGAGATGCTTGCCTTGATTAAGGTACTCAACTCTCTGAACCATCTTTGGTCCCTGGGACCACTTCAAGTGGTTTTAGACAATACCACAGTCATGTGGTACATCAACAAGCAAGGGAGAACCGGGTCATATCCCTTTTCAGAATAGCCATGTTAGGTTGGGATATAGCTTCACAGCACAATTTCACTCTACATGCATTCTACAGTCTGTCAGGGCAAGACTGTGTAGCAGACAAGCTGAGCAGGAGTAGAGCAAACCCTCACGAACGGAAACTAGATCAGAGGGTCTTCCAAGATTTGATCCATTTGTGAGGAGTTCCTCAAGTAAACTTCTTTACCCCCTCTCTAAGCAATCAACTGGCAAGATTCTGTTCTAGGACTGCATGTAAAAAGGCCTGGAACACAGGCACCTTTTCTTTTCCTTGGACAGGACTCTTCCTGTATACTTTTCCACCCTCTATACTAATATCCAGGGTACTTCTTAAGATTCAAAAGGAATCCTTCAAGATCATCATGGTGACTTCCTTCCAGCCCATGCAACAGGGGTTCTCCCTTCTTTTGGAAATGGCCAGGAGCAATTATCACAAGCTTCCTCAAAGACTTAATCTATTTATATAAAAGCAGGGTTAGTTGACACATCCCAATATCCATCAACTTCAACTGACTGCCTGGATGATAGGGTCTTAATTCCTTTTAGGCATCTGTTTACTGAGAACGTGCAAGAAGTACTAATGGAGACAAGAAAGCCTGCTACTAGAAAATCATGCATTAGAAAATGGAGAAGGTTTTGTAGTTGCTGCCAACAACATAACCCATTCAGGGTAATTGCTCTCTGGTTCTGCAAAATTTGTATAAGTTACTATCCTGTGGCCTTTCTTATTCCTGTGTCAAGATTCATGTAACAGCCATTTCAGCATGTCTGCCATGAATCCTCCTCTTTCAATGCAGTTTCATGTCAAAATATTTTTGAAAGGGGGTTTGCAGAAGAACCTCCTTCTTGAGATCTTAATTTTGTGTTAAAAAAGATAGCACTTGCTCCATCTGAACCAGCTAATCTGTCTGAGTTGAGGTTCTTAATATGGAAAACAGTTTTACTGATTGTCCTGACCTCTGGAAGAAGATTATCTGAGTTGCACACACTTATGGAGAGGCAACCCTATCTCATTCTCTATAGGGATAGGGTTTCTTTCAGAATTAATCCTTTTATTCCTAAAGTGTTATCCAAGTTTACTTGAAGCCAAACTATCCATCTCCCTGTTTTCTTTCCTGAACCTAAAAATCAAGGAAAAAGGATACTCCATACCTTGGATGTCCATAGACAATGCAGGTGCTGTCTTGACAGCACTTAATCTTTCAGATCTTCATATCAATTCTTCATTTCTTGTGAGGGTAAGAAGTGACAACCTATATCAAAACAGACAATTTCCAAATTGTTTTCTAAGGTTATTTCCTTTTGTTATACTCACCATAACAAAAGTATTCAGGCTGAGACCAGGCCCACTGTATCAGGGCTTTGGCTTTATCTATGGCTTTTTGGAAAGGGTCGGATTCTAGAAGTATTTTAGAAGTTGCTACTTGGTCCTCTGTATATACTTTTATAAAGCACTATAAGCTTGATTCCTCTAGGTCCAGATCAAACTTCACTAGGACCATTCTCTACGGACTCCTGGACTTTTTTCCTACCAACTCCAAAATATAGGTAGCTATGGTAATCTACCCATATAGTTAAGGTCACTGCAGCAGTGATCTAAATGAACTTAGTATAATTGTGTAAGTTAAGCTTTATGATAACAGTAGATGGTTGAATTATCACTGTTGCAATAACTCCTTCATATCTCCCCTTTGTTTTTTGCTGTTTTGTTTTTATGCCAGAGCATGGATATTTACATTGTTCTCTCTCTCTCTTTCTCTCTCACTCTCTTTCTCTCTTTTCCAGGAAATCAGTGAGGACTGGATTCACTAAAAATGGCAGACATTTGAGTTTCGGCCTTAATATTATTCAAAAAATAAATGGTAACACAAACTCTTCTGTTCTAGTCACTTTCTAAGTTTAAACGAGCAATATTTAAAAATTATCCCTATTTTGGCACCTTTTGGCTTTGGCTAGATTTCTTGTACTAAGAGGTTGACAGGTATGTGCAGCAGTGATAATTTAAACATCTGCTGTTAGGGTACGTTTAACTTACACAACTGCACTTTCTACACTGTATGTGCATACATCTCAACCTGGAAACATGAAAAATCTGGACAAAGGCCCATGAAAAATAGGTACAAATTGGTATGTGAATTAACATAAAATGAGCATACATAATTATGTAACCCCACACACTCCAATGGGATGGTGGGATACCAACTTTCAAATGCAAACTGAAGAACAGACAACCAAAATAAGGTCCCAGAGTCCCCCTGCAGCCATTCCAATGTCTCATTACTTGGCTATTTCTCCCCATTTACCATAAACACTGTAATATGCACACTGCTTTACTTCTACAATGATTATCTGGATTTCATTTAAAACTTTTATTTTACATTTTATGGCACAAACACTAATAGACATCTGCTAAACAAACCAATACAGTCTCACAATGAAAATAGACTTAGCATTAAAATTTCTCTGTCCTTGAAACTCACATTCATTGAAACCCACATTCAAAGTAAATGATTCTGGCCAGTGGTGGATATAGATTACCTATGGGCTGTTTTCAGATCACAGGCCCTTTGCATATGAAACATACATGTGTTCTTTGATACACCTTCCTGACTGTATTAAATTATATTCCTTATATAATACAGCACATTAGTTAGAGTGCATTTTAAATTTATTGTTTTGAGCATTTTTCCAGTAAGCAATTAAACAAAATGCATGAACCAATAATGACAAAGCTGCCCAATTCAGAACATTCCCATCATAAAAGTCTACCCAAACTTCTACAGTCCACCAGTATCAGTAAATATGCACAATCTCTGAATAAATAAAGGTCATCTAAATAATTCCACATTAAAGAGATCTGTAACTAATGAAGAGGTTGCTGCTAGCAAACAACTTTATATTTCATTGTTTCATCTACAAGAAAAGTGCCCACTGCCCTTGAAGAATAAATTGCCTATGTTACATTAAAAATGATAAGTTAGTAATATTTCAATAGTGAATGGATGGTAAACTGATAACAGGTTCATAGTTACTAGGTATCTCCACCAAAGGAGGACATTCTCAGGACTGCAGCATCCACCCCATTTAAAAGTACAACACCATACAGTATCAGCAATCCATCTACATACTGTGGGAGTAGAATCTATAGCCTTCTGAAGCAAAGGCAAAAACACTCCTGTTATTCTACTAACAATGCAAGTAGGTTGTGCATAAGCATCACTAAACTTCTCTTTGCCTGAAGAACTGTTCAGCACAAGAAATCAGGAAAAAGCCAAATGTATTGGGGGGGGGGGCAAAGGCCCAAAACCGGGGACACATTTTAAACATTAGTTGTATAATCTTAGAAAGTTGCTAGAGTAAAATGTTGTGTTATCATGTGTTTCCTGAAAGATAGGAAGACTGAAACTTAAATGGCTATTATTATTTAGTGAATTTAGTTCTCACTGATTTGTCAGAAAACCACAAATTTTATTTTACATATGTTTCCCAGGACAGTCCAACTTGGAACAAAGCCATTTTTAAGCAGAGGCTCCAGACACGTCTTTGTATCATGGGAGGAAACCAGAGCACCCAGAGGAAACCCACACAAACACAGGGAGGACATGCAGACTCCACACAGAAGGCATTTCAGCCAAGAATCAAACCAGAGAACCTCTTGCTGTGAGGCAACAATACTACCACTGCACCACTATACCATCTGAACTTTTAGAGGAACAGACCAAATGTATGAGACAAACATTCCAGACATTCTGTGAAAATTTGTACAAATGAGAGCTACAACTCCTTCAGTCAGAAGTGGTGGTATGGGTAGAGAACTCAGGCTCTTGGACATTATACCTAAGGTACAGGGTTTGTGCCTGAGTAGCCCTAACCAACAGGCATGCCAAACTGGGGCAGCTTACACACACACACACACACACACACACACACACACACACACACACACACTTCTTACCGGGAGCAGCTGGGGAAATGCAGGCTGTTTACAGAACTAACGTCATCACGCATGCCTCTGCACGTGATGATGTCAGCCCAAAAGCCGGGAAATTCACACCCCATTCTTTGGTCTTCAAAACCGGTAAAAAACTAGAAATTTGGTTCGGTTGAGAGGTATGATCATGCGCAGTATGAATATGCACACAAACCCAACAGTCACTAATATTTACAGTCTGTGCATAGGTGAACAAGGCAGCAATGTATTAAATCTAGCATGCCAATCAGGCATTTTCAATTTCAGTTCTAACAAAACACCTGTCTCTATTTCTAGCTATATGTGTATGCCTGTTAAGAAATAGTTCAGCACTTACAGTTCCGATGGTTGCAGATGATGATGAACTCACAGGTCTCACAGGACTAGATGTCAAAAACAAGCAAAATAAAATAATGATGAAAATCATAGTAGTTGTCCCAATAATCAGCCCATAAGAAAAACAAGCATGTTGGGGCTGGGGAGGGTTGTGAAGACACTGCAAATGTATGTGTTGAGTTGTTTGTTCATAGTCTGTATAAAATCAATCACCAAATAATCTCTGACCAAAAGCATTGCCCGTGGACGACTTTCCAAGGAATTCTGTTTGGATAATGCATTCTCTATTTTGCTGTCCAAGAGGCATGGCAAATCGTCAATGCTGGATTCAGAAGCAAGAAAAAAAAAACACTGTCCACGCTGAAGTTTACTTCACACTAGGGTGACGTAATAGATTGCACTTCCTTGTCTGGTACAAAAGGTAAGTCAGATGCATTCACCCCCTGATACAATCTGAATGATGAATCTGTAATCAGTTTGGATGGCAAATAGTTCACATTTAGTTCTAGATTTGGTTCAATTTGAAAAATATCATTAGCTGTCACTTCCAAATGTAATGGTATCCTTGTTTTTTTTTTTTTGGTCTGGTTCTGATTGTGATAGATTCTGCTTTTTCACATAGAAAGACATCAATGGAATCTCAGCTGCACTCATTACAAGGAAGCGTCTTTTTGACATGCGACACATGGATCGAGGTAGGTAGGCATTCACAACGGATGGCAGTAGTGGCTGTGAGCAAAACCAAGTAGGCCCCCTTCCATCTGGGGCAGAATGTTTCTCTCTGGCAATAAACCTTAAAGTAGACAAAATCTCTGAAATGCAATTCATGATCTTATCATTCTGTAGGTCATTGTACTGCAAACAAAAGATAATTGTGCAAGACAGAACAGAGAGATTTGTAATATAAGAAAACTGATTAATCCACATCTTGTAATTTCTAGTGGCAGTGACTACACTTCTCATACTAAATAAACTTAAGGGTAAAGTGTCTGGCCACTTTAGACCAGTCTCCTCACAGATTTTAACTAAATGGGTTTTAATTGTCCAGTTAGCCCTTTTCACAATTCCTGAAGCTTGTGGTCTGTAGGGACAGTGAAACTTTAATTCAACATTCAGAATTTTGCAAATCTGTTGTGTTACTTGACTAGTAAAGTGAGTACTCTGATCTGATTGAATGCAGCAAGGGACCCCAAATCTAATTATGTTAGTAGTTTCTTAGCTACTATCCTTGTGTGGTTTTTCACACAAAGATATGCCTCTACCCATCTCGAAAAAGTGTCAACAAGTACTAATGTATATTAAATGTCTGTACTTAAGGAAGTTCAATAAATCCCATTGAATAAATCAGCCTTTTCAGTGTAAGAATGGGTGGCGCTACAGATTTAGACACATAGTATTCTAATAGAATTACACAAGTGTTTACAAAATGCTGAGCAACTTCTGGGGTATACCAATAATTGGAAATCTGTTTGATTAAAGCATTTTTGCACAAATGAAAAGATAAATGGTACGCTTTGATCAACTGAGTTAAGAAATTTTCATAGGTTCACAGGTTCATAGGTGTATACTAGACTAACAACCACTAGGGCCCTTAAAAGCCTATCAGTCCAGCCCAAATGTGACCCACAAATTTGATTTATATTTGATTTATAGGGGATGATTTACTGGCTGCCTCTGTCCATCAGAGACATAGAAGCCGACCAGGGTGAATTTCCAGTTACCCATCCATTGGTCCAAGTTGCACCTAAATAGGGATAGGGCTGAACTCAACTTCACATGAATGGGAAGCCTATTTCAGAAAATGGGAATTCTCTGAGAAACATATCTGATTCCCCAACATGTCCCATTTATATTGCAAGTAAAATGTAGATCTTTTAATGTAGTAGTTTTGATACTGTTTAGCAGATCTGCAAAAGTTTCATCAAGACATGCTTCAGAGATGTCTTGTATGCCAGACAAAGATCACCTCTCAGAAGTCGGTATGATACTCTGTAAAGAGACATGGCTTTGAGGCAATCAGCACAGAACATTGTGTTTACTTTCTGTATTCTTTAACTTCTTTATCTAAAGAACCTTTGTGGACTTTCCAGTTGTTGAATGTGTCTGGTCAGATATATACTAAAGGGTGGATTATTCTATATGATGTCCTGATGACAGCTGAGTACAATGGTATGATGACCTCTCTGTACCTAGATGCCATGCCCTTCATTATAAGTTGAGCAACACAGAAGCATTTTCTTACTATCTTGGACAAATGTTGATCAAAGGCTAGTTTACTATGTACATGAGTTCCCAGATCCCTAATTAGTGAATCAGCTTTTAAGGATGTTTTATTGATGATGTATTTACCTGGGGTAGCAGACTTCCCAAAAGGCACTATAATGCATTTCTTAGACTTGCGTTTTAAGCCATGGCTTTAGCACCAAGCATTTGTCCGTATTAGACCCTCCTGAAGGGTGTTCTCATTTTGGAGGCAGTCAATGACTGCTCTTAGTTTGCAGTCATCTGTGAACTTGGTTAGCCAGAGTCCTTTGTCATTGGCTTTGATATCAGAGAAGCAGATTGCAAAGAGGAGTGGGCCTAGCACAGAGCTCAGGGAGATTACTATGGTGACTGGCCTCCCTCTAGAGGTAGCCTCACCAATTCTATCCTCCTGGGTCATATCAGTGAGCCAGCTGGCTAACCAGTGTTCTTTACAGGGATTTATACCTAGTTCAGTAAGTCTGCTGACAATGCCTGAGTGGGTTATTGTACTAAATGCCTTAGCCAGATCTAGGTAGGCATTATGCACAGTTTCCCCTCATCCATTGCCTTAGTGACCTTTTCAAAGAAGTTCATCAGATTCAATAATCATTTGATCTAATCTGTTGAAGGTCCTTCCTTATAAAGGGGAATGACCATTGTGGTCCTCCATTCTCATGGCACAAAGCATCTGACTCCTATTTTAGTCGATTCAGGAGTCATTTTGGGATGTTATCGGGGCCCATTGAGGCCACGTTCTTGGCTTTAGTGAGTTCAGCCAGTACATATTCCCCAGTTTTAGTTGGGGGGGGGGTTCTGTTTGAGGTTATTATTGGGGAGATGGTTGGGTGGGAGGGGGTAAAGTTGGAACTGAACTTGTCCTCTAACAGGTTCATTATATTGCCAGGCTTGGTGAATGTGGCACCATTAGCCACCAGTTCACCACATTGCTGTGTGCTGCCCTTGAGGTTTCTAACATAGCTATAGAAGGCCTTATAGTTATGTTTTACCTGGAAGGATATCTTAACCTCAAAGTTGGCTTTTCTTGACCTAATTATCCCTCTTAGTTGCCTATTTACTTTGATGTGAGAGTTTTTATCTTAATGGGAATTACCCTTCTTGATTTTTGACATTTTTTCCTTTTGTTGTATAGCATGTTTAATTTCAGATGCCACCAGGGCAGTTTGTTTCTCAAGCTAGTTCTGGGCTTACTTCTGGTAGGTACAGTGGCCTATATGCAGCCATTGCCATAGTTGCAGAGAGTTTCTGAGATCAGTTCAGCATAAGCTGGTGTGTTGTCAGGGTTTGGAGGGGCACTGAATTTTAACAAACCATCACTTAATAAAAGGCAATTTGCCCTGGAATAGTTTCTAATGGTTACTGGCTTTAATGGGATTGTGGAGTTGGATTTGATTTCAAAGGAAACAGCTTTAAGGTCAGACTTACTGGGAGGATGAGACATATTTGTGAACATGAGGTCCAGTATTTTAGAGCCTCTGGTGGTCATATTCATTATTTGGTCAAGAGTGTTTGTAGTTATGAAGTCCAGGAATCTCTGTGCCTGTAGATTTGAAGCCATGTAGAATTCACAGTTTATAGAGTGGTAACTAAATAGCCCCCTTCAGTAGGGTATTAGGTTGGATGGTAAGTGTCTCCAGTAGGTCCAAGTATGCATCAACAGCTTCTTGGTACATGGAGGGTGACCTATAGCTGGCTAGGATATGGTACAGGATTTTGTCTATGGTGATCTGCATGTGGAGGCACTCCATCACATCATCCTCTCTGACCACCCTAGAGGTATGCTTGTTACTGAAGCATAATGAGACACCTCCACATTTAGCCCTTGTTTGTGCAGCTAGTGGTCTAACATTGTGGAAGGCGCTAAAATTCTTGCATTGCCAGGGTACTCTCTGCTCCTTTAAACCATGTCTCACTAACTGCACAGATGTGTATACTCTCAAATGTGAGGAGGGCTTAGAGGGAGTGTAGTTCTTTATTTATTATTAATTTTTTTAATTTATTTAGGCTCCTGGCATTGAGAAGTAACTCCTTGAGGTTCTGTTGAGTTGATTTTGCTATGTCAGTAGGTTTGTCAATTTGGTATTGCCTAAAAAAGGAACTATGGCAGGGGACAAAGCATTAGCCAGTATTCAAAAGCCTAGAGAGGAAAGGTATAGACCATCCTTGGCAAAGTAACATGGTCTGTTCACCATAGCCTCCCAAGCTGACAAATATTGGATCCTCTGAGTGACACCAGAAAGACAGCCAGTTGTTGAAATCAATGATTTTTTTGTGGCATCATCCTCAGTGATAGTAATATACTGCTCAGCGCCAGGCTCATACCAGCCTGAGACACATCGTCTGAAAGGTCCATAATGTCTATCTTGATATACTCCAGGGAGGTACATGTCAGGTCATTTGCACCTACATGGACTATGATGGAATCATACTGACACCTGTGGCATAATGACGTGAGTGCATGTGTGGTTTTGTGGATCTTGGCTCCAGATAAATAACTAACAGCCATCTTCTCCTTGTTCAGCCTGGTTATAGTGGTATCAGTATATCTTACAATGGAGTCCCCTGTGATGAGAGTCATTGGTAGTGTGTCTGCTTGCCTTAGGGGCTTAGTGTTTAGAGCACCTCTGAGCGACAGTATGTGTGTTGTGTTATTTTTTTCTGAGTGCCTTTGGGCTTGCTGAGGCATAGCTTTGACAGTGGGTGGTCTAGGTGATCTTTGTTGTTTAGAAAGATTGCTTTTCAGTGTCTCAGCATACATTAGTGTATGTGTGTGTTGTGTGCTATGTGAGGTGGTTGTTGTGTGTGTGGTTTTGACAAACTGATGTGGACTGGTATGTGAGAGTTTAGCCTAAAGTGCTACTGTATAATTGCACCTCTTGCATGCTGTGTCTGATTCTTTAAGGATTGAGTGGCTGTCAGTAACCATGAGACAATTGCTACATTGTGTCAAGTGCCCATATCCACCAATTTGGCTACAGAGAAGTTAGAAAATTGCATATCCATACTGTCCAGTCCTTTGATTTGTGAGCTGCAAGGGGATGGTATATTGGGGTTAGAAAGTTATTAAGGGTGCTTTATTGGGACAGATTATCCTCAGCAGTATTACATTCTACTAACTTTAATGTTTACACCATACTGAATTCTACTAAATTTGTAGGTATTGCCCTTCAAGGCCCAACTAGCTACACTAAGCTTGTTGGCGCACAATGTAATTGAACTGTATTGCTGCTTTACAGGTTACAGTTTTATCACCTGTTTTACAGAGAAATTTTGTATTCTAGTTGTGTACTGCTGTGCATGTCACTGCTAATCCATGAAAACATGTCAATTTTACAGCAGCACAGAAAAAAAACAGAAAACTAAATATTGAGCCCTCTGGACAATAATGTGACAACACTATGAACCCTGTTGTGTATTTTCCCAACTCTGCAGATAAACACCTCCTGCCAATTTATAAATAAACCCTATCCTCTTGATGTAAAGAGACAGTAGAAGAGACCCTCAAGTGTAATGCTAACACAAAACATTTAAACAACTAGCTGGAAATCCTTTGCTGAAGGTAATTTCAAGACAGTAAAAGTGAGAAGAAGAGAAATTGTTTTTACAAAAAATTCAGCGAAATGCACACATAAAAGCAGGAAACAAAAGCTATCAATCAAAATAACTTTAAGTGCTATTTAACAATCAAAGGTACTTAGCTTTGCCTGGATGGTACTAGACACAAGTAAAACACTTCTGGAATGCAGGCTAAGACTACATGCTTTGCTGAGCTCCAGGAAAGTGAACGGGAAACAGTATGTAGTAAAGGAGGGTTACTCAAGAACAATACTCGGTATCATGGGTCTATAGAAAAACAGTAGTGGAAAGAGTACATAAATAGCTTGTAATAAATAGCTTGTACAACAGTCTGTAGCAATGAAAGACGGGAGGGAGGGACTTTGGAAATTAGATAGTCATAAGGGGTGGAGGCCAGAGACACAGCCTTATAAAACAACAACAACCTTGGTAATAGTAAGACTTCTAATATATCGTTAACAAAAACAGCATTTTTAATAACACTTCCTCTGAAGTCAAATAACTGTATTCTTTACAAAGTGTCCCAAAATCATGAACCACTCCATAAAAATAACATGAGTCTGTAAAAATATGTAACTGATTGATCTTTGCCAGTCTTACAGGTAAAATTTAGTTTGTTGAGTCTACCTTTCCTGCAGGTTGTAGCCTTATCTTTTTATATAATGACTGGTCTATTAAATTTATCAATTGGATATAATATAAAAATATATAAAAATGAGGAGAACTATATCCTTATAAATTGTTTCTTTACATATACTATAGAAATAAGAACTGTAATGTTCCATCATTAACTATAAACTAGTACCAGGGTTGTACTTCTCAAGAACCTTCCACTACCCTTCAGTCTGAGCGTATAGCTTTCCAGCAGATGAATATTTGCATTATGAAATGAGGACATCAAAATGAAAGTCAGATAACCCCCATTTGAAGAGAATGTCAAGGAGAAGAGATTACAGTGGTTCAGTCACATATACGTAAAAGTAGAGGATGATTTAGTAAAGCAGATTTGGGAGAGACAAGAAGGCAGTAAAAGGAAACAAGGACATCTAGCCAAGTGGCTGATGCATTGAGTGAGAGAAGATAGTCAGGCATGACTGTTAAAGAAGGTAGGGCAATGGCAATGAATGGAGAGTGGTGGCAACAGCTGACACAACTTCCTGACACCTTGTCAGATACAGGAAAGGGGGAGGTTAATGATGTTGATAAGTATGTTTGCATTGATTAGAATATAGTATGAAATATCTGCTGACAATAAATGCTAGGGAAGACTGAAAAACATAATTGTCAAAATATTTAGTATTTCAGCTAGCAGATCCTGCTCACACATATTGTCATTTACTTTACTTTGCGGAGTCAATATGAGCTATAGATAGACTTGGAATAGGAGTTGGTAGTGTTATCTTTAGTATTTTATTTAGATACCTGATATGGAAATTTAGAGGACTTCTCAACTCAGTGATGGGAGATATGCATTAGACCTAGGAGGACCATGAAATAGAGATATCCTTCAAAGCAACAAACTTGGTTCAAGGTATATATTTTTATTTCATAATATGGCATAATAATTCCGTGAAGCAATACTTTGGAATCTGTTTCTAAATCAGTTTGATTCCTTTGCATATGATGCTTAGTATAAAAGTATAATGGCATGGATCCTGTTAAGTAGACAAATTCTACATAAATGAAAGTTATTTTTTAATTTGTTTTATAAATCACAAACATAGATTGATGTAATCCAGGAGTTGAGAACAGATATTTGTCAGAAATGTTTCACAGCAATTGCTGCAGCTGGTGTTTATGGACATAAATCTGGACTGACTGGCCTTGTTAAAATATCCGATTTTAGCATTCAGGGTTCATAATTTGACCCAATGTGGAGATTCTGCTGACCATTCAAAGAGGAAGGATGGGCAGGATGGGTGTTACCCTTAATTCTCAGCTGTCTTGGGTCAAATTAAAAGTGATTGTTAAGTACTTTGAATGGATCAAATGCATTCTAAACATTTAGTAAGGATTATCATTTTGATAAACCCAATAACATCTGTTGCTCAAAATTTGAGATAAAATCCTAAATCTATATCAGAACTATTAAGAGAAATGTATCAGAAAATGGAAGAATAATTAGACAAAGATGGATACAATATACTGATGATTCAAAATGTACTTAATCTTCTTCATATTCTGACTGACTTCAATGTAAGACCGAGATGAAATTGCCGAAACCTCACATGAATGAACACCCCCTAGACACTGACGAAAAAACCCAGGGTAAGTAACCACATATCCATAACAACAACAAAACAACAAAAAGCTCTAAACCAAAGCAAATTAAACCCACCCATGTGGGGGCTTCACCCCTCACAGCCCCCCAACTAAATATGACTATAGTTGCTTTGGTTGACATTCTTCTTTGTTGATGTCTCAAACAGATACACAATACATTGAAAACACAAATGTTGACCATCAACTACTCATGCGCCTGGAAAAAAACTGCCTTCCCAAACTCCTGTTGATTATATATACTTACTCTGAGAACAAATAAAACTGATGAAAGTAAATATTTCCAAACCCAAGATCCGCACATCGGTCGACCCTCTGTTTAGTCAACCAAAAGCAGTCAATTTAATAGATGTTGACACAAGCATCTATAATTATATATATATATATATATATATATATATATATATATATATATATATATGTATGTGTGTGTGTGTGTGTGTGTGTGTGTGTGTGTATATATATATATATATATATATATATATATACACACACACACACACACACACACACACACACACACACACACACACACATACACATGCACACACACACACACACACACACACACACACACACACACACACACACACACACACATACACGCATATGTATATGCATGCAAACTTGATCATTTGAAATCATAGCTATATTCTCTAAGTTGAAATAACACTTTCATAACAAACACTGCTTTTAAAACTGCATAAAGTGAACTAAAACAATGCAGTAATCAATTGACAGTCACAAATTGTAAAATAAAAAATCTTTAATAGACGTTAGCCCTTTCACAGTATACAAGGTACTGCTTCTTCAGACTAAAATAGAAAAAAATTAGACTTTGGTATCTATGTCTATGACTGATAAACCTAGGAGTGTGTTTAAATGTTTCTGTTGTAATGATTGCAGATCCATTTATGAAGGACCTTTCATCAATTTACTTCATTTAGACCGTACTATCAGTGTACCCGGGAGATTTAATTGTAACTCCACTAATCTGGTATATATTGCTTTGTTTTCTGGCTGTACTGCATTTTACGTAGGGATGACTACTAGGAATTTAAGTGAAAGCATTAAAGAGCATTATTATGCTATTAAGACCAAGGATGACAACAATGCCTTATTTAGGCATTCTGTAGAATGCAGTTTATATAAAAGACTTACCTTTAGTGTTTTGGAACTCATTGAAGTTGATTTAGGGGGTGGTAATTTAAGAATTAGAGTAGAAAGGAAAGAATCATTGTGGCAGCTTAGACTGGGGGCTGATAATCCCCCAAGCTTAAATGAATCTATTAAGATTAAATGTTTTTTAGTAGACTCTAGATAGAAAGTACATATTTTCATATATTTTTTTATTTTATTTTGACATTTGATATTATATATTATAAAATGTTATAATTGTATTATTTTAATTAATTTAATTGCCTTATTGCATTAATTGATTCAATTATTTAATTATGATTGTGGGTGGGACATGATTTTTGTATATAAGTGTAGTAAATGTTTGTATTTGTATTTCTGAAGAAGTCTTTGAGACAAAAGCATTGAGTAAAGGTTTTTTACGCTAATTCCTAGTTGGTGTCTTCCTCTGTTGCTCCAGTGTCCTTTCCAAAGTACTTGACTTACTCCAGAGCTTAGTACACACTTGGCATATATTATTATAGCAGGAGGTATGTGAGGGCCTGTAGTGTACTGCACCAGTATTTTGGCAGAATGTCTTATAGCTGCAAAGTTATATGTTCCACTGTTCTGGATTAAACACTCCAGGCATTCAATGAGGGTAGTGGGAAAAGTGCATTAAAATGCAAGCAAAATACGTAAATATTAAGAAAAATTGTGAAACAGGAGTTGCATAAGCCGAGACAGAAACTACAATTGCGTACAGACATTCCAGAAGCTGATAATAATAGTCACGTTGTCATCATTTGCATCATCAGCTGAATTTTGTCAGCCATTAATAAAATATATTTTCATGCTCATTTAATGTTAAGAAATTCATGCATTTCTGTGTTAAGCATATCGTGTATTCAATGAAGGAGAAGCAGAATTAATAAGTAAGCAGAACACTTCATCAAGTGAAAATGGGAAATGAGTATATAGGCAGTCAAATGGATAGAGCAAAGCTGGTTAAAGACATTCTATAGTCTACGGATGCATGTTTTGCAGCCCTAACTGTGTGACATTAGCGGAATTTAATCATCTCTGAAAAAAAAAATGACTTCCCTAAAATGTTTTACTTGTACTAACTTAAAATGTGAAGCACCACATTTGTTAGCCTTAATTAAAAGTATATCATTTTCTCTGAAATCACACTGCCACTTGTAAGGAAAAAGATCTAACCAGTCCTATTTTTTACAAATGTGTGGGTGTTATAAAGCACTTATATGAAAATTTATACACTGCAGCAAAACTGTACTTTTTTGTAACAACACTACTAATGGATATTCTTACAGCTGAAATATGCTATTAATGCAGTAGTAATTAGCATAACTTCTCAGCTTTCAGGCATTAACTTTATTGCACTGAGTGTCTCTGAAAATAGTCATGGCACGTTAATATTTAGCACAATTGTTCATTCCTCTTTGGTTGCTGCATCCTAGGAGGCTAAAGACACTTGACCTTCAGCTTTGTAACTCACAAGTTCCCCACAGTGCGCATTCATTTTTATTGAACCCATATCCAGTTTATGGATTATTCTTATTTACATCAGATTATATTCACTTCTGCTTAAGACACAATACTGTTTTATGGTTCCATGGCACCGTTCATTGCAACAGAGTACACGGCTATGAGCAACAGTTTTGAAAAGGGGTGGGGACAGTCAGGACCATTATGAGAGGTAAAAATTTCATGAATGATACATTATTCGACATTATAGCTGTTGAACGTTCAGGTTTAACATAAACCAATTCTTCATGCTACGGGCAGAATGACAATCAAATTAGTGGAGGAGCAGTGTCCTGACTCTTGCACTAATGACATAATCTGTCCCTAAGGACACATAACATAGAGTGATCTGAATTGCCATATGGCAAGCCCCTGCTGCATTTTATAAGAATGCTGTCACACTCGCTATGAGTTAGGCAATGAATGAGCTTAGTGGTTAAAGTTTACTGCAGGATACTATCAGCGAAAATACATTTAAAAGTAGCAGACACTGTACTGCTTTCCAATATGCAGTGGATAGTGAAGCTAACCAAGGCTGACATTTGGTATTTTCTCACTTGCTGAAGTATTACCTTCCCCAGTATCTGCCCTGAAAGCTTGCAGGTATTATAAAGCAAAAATAATTTATCTCTATTCACAATGGCTTACGAACTCCAAGCATTACAAGCAGTTCAGCCTCTAATGCAGTCATTGGCAATTCTACCATTTACTTTTTTTAGTTTGTAGTAAAAACTGATATATATTTCTCATTTCAGCAGATGGGAAAGTCTGTTGCCAGTGGAAATCCTACTTTCTGTTTTCCAAATTGGCCTAAAATTAGTTATAAAAGTTAATGTATATGAAACAAAATATGTGCATGCTAGAACTCATTCCTTATATGCCAACCGAAGAGAGAAAATGAAGACTAAGTGAGAATGTCATTGTTTATAGTTTTCTGTCTAAAGGAGGTTGTCTCATATACACATTTTTCTCCTTTAATGTTTTGCTTACTTAATTGTTTCCTTTCCTTATAAAAGTTATCTTTTTTCCTGACATGAAACCAACATGGCATCAAAGAAATCAGTGGTGCAAACATTTTAAAAGTATATAACATCATTGCAATGCTCTGCAGATGTACAAAAACAAAAATATAACGGTGTTCCCCAATTCACTGGGCAAATCATATTATATGGATTACATTACATTTGGGAGTTGGGAAGTGGCATAATGGTTAAGGTATTTACCTCACAAACAAAAGGTGATAGTTTATGCCTGTTCAACATGGTGGACTTCACTGAGAAGGTCACCAAAGCAATGGATGAAAGCAAAACAGTTTACACTGCCTCCCTTAACCTGGCCAAGGCATTTGACACAATACTCCATTCAGGCATCATTGACAAACTCAAGAGGTTAGATATAAACCTTTATGTCACCTAGTAGGTGGCCAGCTAGCTCACACACAGGTCCTAGGAAGTTAGAATTAGGGAGTCCAATGCTTCAAAGAGGACAGTCACAAGTGGAGTCCCTCAGGAATTGGTCCAGGAACTGCTCCTTTTTGGCATTTATTTCTCTGAAGTCAAGGCCAATGCCAAAGGCCATTTGCTGACTAAATTTGCAGATGATTGCAAAAAAGAAGCAGTCATAGAATTCCCCACTGACTCTAATGTTCGCCAGGAAGGGTTGACACAGACAAATAACTTGTGTCAGAGCCACAAACTAATATTAAATGCCAAGAAATGCACAATGGCATCTTTTGGGAAGTTATCCATACCTGATGACTATCATATTGACAAAACACCCCTAAGAATTGACCCGGTAGTCAGGGACATGAGGACATACATAGAGAGTAATCTAGCCTTTGACCATCACATGTCTACAGTACTGAGGAAATCTTTCTGTATTGTGCAACTTTTAAACAAAGGTATGGCATCTAGGTCCAAGGAGGTCATTGTTCCACTGTATTCAGCATTCATCAGAACTATCATTGAGTACAATGCCCCCTTTGGTATGCACCTAACCAGTCACATCCATCAATTGGAACATCCACAGAGGATTCTCACCAAAAGAATACAGGGTGTAAGTAACATGTCCTATGCAGACGGCCTCAAAGCCATATCCCTGTATTCTGCCTCCTACAGGCTGTTGAGGGGAGATATATGCCTGGCATTCATGGCATCGTCGGACCCCACCCTGACAGACCTCCTGCATATCTGCAAAACAAACAGCATCAGAATTACCTATTCTAAACATTTAAAACTTGCCTGTGATATAAATAGAACCTGCTGGAGAGGCAGGTATGTATCCCAGAGACTATCACTTCTCTGGAACAGACTTCCCATCCTTGTGAAGCTGAGTTTTACCAAACCCAATTCAAATATAACTTGGATAATTGGAGGGAGAACAGGAAATTCATCCCTGGTTTGGTACCTAGGTCTCTAAAGTACACACGAGCCTGCAAATGGTTAATCTCCCAGGTCCCTGCTTGTAAATATTTTATATCCCAAGCCCCTGCTTATACTTATCAAGAAAACCAGAACTTGTCAGAGATTTTGAATGTATGGCTAGACTTAAAAAGGCCCTAGTGGTCATTATCCTAGTACACACCTATGAACTTATGAGCCTATAAAAGCATAACAGAAGGCATTCATTGCAGATAATCAGAAGTTCAGAATAACTATTTCAACATTTTAAAGCAACCCTAATTTAAATTGCTTCATTCCTATCATACATGGAAACTTTTAACTGTACTGATATAATACAGAAAAAAAATGTATGTTATACCATATAGTACAGAGATAATCTATGCCATTAATCATAGTGGCATATATCATAGCTCTCAACTATCCCTAATTTCAAGGAAACTTTAATTTTGTCTCATACGGTTGATCAGTTCCTCATTAAATGTGTTTTTTTCCTCATTAAATGTGAGTTTTTCTAGTAAATCATTGAGGATTGCAGCTGTTAAATAATGACAGATATTTGAATTTCAGACTTCATGTCTTTCAGAAAATGCATTCTAATGCAAGACCTGTTATTGTACATCTTTAAATGTAAATAAGACAAATATTTCAAATCTGATCCTGATTCTGGGCCTTTGTCCCTTATTATTTTTTGGGTTTGCCCTGATTCATGAGCCAAGAGCAGATTGCCATTAGACTGACATTTGTCTGAAACTAGTATTCACTGCAGGGGACAAGTCCAGTACTTCTCCAGCTACTGAATATGATCACCTCCAAGGTTTTTATTGCATAAACAAATACTAATAAGTTTTGATACAAAAAATTAAGTATTTGCCTTTATCATAACAAGGAACTCAACTCAAACTTGGTTATTTATATTTCACAATAATTATTTATTATTCATTTATTTACATTTGTTGACCATGGAAGTCCAGCTGCTTATAGAACCCTTTTCAGTGGAGGTCTATGTATAAAAGCTCCATTGATACAGTATAATATAAGATTCAATGTAAATTAGCACAGGTGAATTAAACATTTCCCTGTTGAAATGTGAACACTAGTAATGCCGAGTGCCAACAAACTGAAAAAAAAAAGAAAATGCAGAAGAGCAAATCTCAAATATTGCTCTTCTCCTTTAAACTTGTTCCCCAATGTGGGGGCACCCCCCTAACACCTGATCTTATAGATACCAACTCCAAGATTGCCTTACCTTAGAGAAGAGGGAATACTCAGAGGAAAATGCAATCTCGGATTTGGAATATGTTAAGTCCATTTTTTTGGCCATTCAGTCTCCGTGTTTCAGGACTCCCTGTAGCGGGTCCCAACATTTCAAATGATAGCTGAATTAAACATTAGTGTTACCTTTGACAGTATTAAGAAATTATAAATAATAGCATATCAAATTGGTTCACATTACATAAAAGTATATTGAATAAAATAGTGCATTCACAATGGTACAATCACAATGTCATGTTGAAATTGAATATATTGTAGGAAAGTATTTATAGTGGATCAGATGCAAACATGGATATGAATGACTAAATGTATAGAAACCTACATTAAAGTCAGAAACAGAGAAAATATTCCGATTGCATTGGGATAATACACCCTTTAGGAAGAATCTCACCATCTACAATGACAACTTTCCACTAACTATTAAAGAATGACTATGATGCAGTCATATTCTACATAAAAGTTAGTTCTAGTGCTGCTATTGTATGTTTTTTTAGGAAAACATGTTCTTGCTTGTTCCCATGTTAAACAAGCTGCTATTTCTCCCTCTTTTAGCCAGAGACATTTTTTTTGGTTTAATAGTGCTGCTGATTACACATGTAAATATTAGGCAGCAGGCATGAAACCTAGTAATACAGGTATAAAAAGTGACTTATCTATAAGATGTTCACCCTTATTGTTGCATTGTGAAATGTGTAGACTTTGTGTTATACTCCCATATGAAAGAGTAACAGATGACAGTATGAAGCTGAAGAGAATATGTCACAGGAAGATGTTCTGGACATTTCTGTGGAAGAATGCCTGCAGGAAACACAGAACAAAGAATGTGCCCTTAATTTAGAAGGAAATGATCTAAGGGAAGAGCTGCTTGATTTAATAGAGATGGATAGACACATTAAGATAAATGAAATAAATAGATTACAGACAGTCAATAAGACATAAAACGTTAGAAGTCTGATAAAACAACTGAACATGGTAATCAAAACTGTTCGTAGAAATTCATATGATATAAATAAATAGGATATATTGTTGTGTAGCTAAGCTAATAACAGATAAAGTCTTATCACAATAACACAGGGCAGTAAGACAAAGGAAGGGAAGAAATCAAATGGCATCACGCAAGTATCGAATAGAGAAAACTATAAAGCAATTAAGACAAGAAGTGTCATCGTGAGAAGAGCACAGAAGAAAGAACAGATCAACAAAAATACTTAGAAAGATAGATGTGTTAAAAGCAATGTGCAGTATCAGAACAGACCAGGATATATCTTCGACTATTGCAAATAATAAGCTAAAGATATCAGCACAGGCAGAACTTAGAAGATGGGCAGATAAATACAAAGGAAAAGAACAAAATAAGCAATTTATTGATGACCTCAAAATTTTTATACAGATCTGGGAAAAGAGGAAAAAGAAATAGAAACACCAACCAAAAAAGGAAGAAATAGACCTAATTTGGAGAAATATCTATGAAAATCCTATGGAACAAAACAAAGATGCTGAATGGATAGAAGAAGTAAAAGAAACAGTAAGACGTTCAAATGTAAAAGATATGAAATGGGATGAAGTAACAGACAGAAATTGAAAACAAATTAAGAAAAGCTTCTAACTGGAAAATCCCAGGCCCAGATGAAGTACCTAACTTCTGGCTAAAAGTATTAACATCTTTGCATGAAAATTTAGCAACGAGTAAGATATATTTATATGCACATCCCGAACAGGCACCAACCTGATTAACAACAGAAAAAAGATATTCCTCCTTTAGAGTGAATCTGCAAGTCATCCTAAAAACTATAAACCAATAACTTGCCTTCCAACAATGCATAAACTGTACACTGGAACTTATTCCAACAGAGTTTATACACATTTAGAAGAAAACTCAGTCATAACAGTAGAACAAAAGGGTGACAAAAGAAAGTCATATGGAACACAGGATCAAAGTCATAATAGAAAATTGTAAAAAGGGGAAGAATCTAAGGGTGGCATGGATAGATTTAAAAAAAAGCATTTGACAGCATCCCACATTCATGGATAAAGGAATGTTTACCCTATATTGATCAATTATATTACACTGACCATGAAACAGTGGCAAATCACTTTACGGCTAAGCTACAATAATGGACAAATTATTACCTCAGGAATAACATTTCAACGAGGAATACTCCAGGGTGTCACTGCTGCTGTTTTGTCTTGCTCTTAATCTGTTAAGTTGTCTACTTAACAGAATAGGCCATGGTTACAAATTGGCTCCCAGAAAACAACTAAAAATAAAGACTTCTCATCTCTTTTTTGTGGATGACTTATAACTGCATAGTTCCATCAGATTAGGAGTTGAAAGCACAGCTGCAAGTGGTTAAAACTTTCTCAGATAATATAAGAATGTCATTTGGTCTTAATAAATATACAAAAGCAACATTTAAAGCAGGAAAGCTGCCTTCACCAAGAATGATACCACAGTACAAGGACGAAATGATCAACTTCAACAATTGGCTAAGCTTCTGGTGTCATTCAGAGGGGATCCAGTATCTGTCTGCTTGGGATGACATGCTTGACAGGCCACAATGCTTCACCAAAGATGGCCTGCACCTGTCACCCCTGGGATTCCAGATATTGGCCAAGGCTCTTGCCGCCCCATAGTGCCTTTTTTAGGCAAGGCTCAAAAGACAAACCCACCACCGTAAGAACTACAAGTGACAAAAAACTGAGGGCAATGCTAGTATAAACATCAAAATGCACTCACTCGAGGCACTCCTCAAAATGGAGAACATCGATATCTGTGCAGTGACTGAGACCTGATTCAAGGCTCCCAAGAACACCCCAGCACTACCAGGCTATAATTCATGCCACACATTTCGGCCACAAAACCCGGGCAGAAACACTAAGGACAGAGGTGTGTCCATATTCATCAAGGATATCAACACCTCCAGGCTAGCTGCACAACACAATGCCTCTGAGATCATCCAAGTGCAACTAACCCTGGGCAAAAATGCATTCCAAATTGTAGCTTGTTATAGTTCCCCCACCATGACCCAGGACCCAAACTCGTCATTCCTGGACAGATTGGAAAAAATGAGGGTCCAACCAAATTCTCTAATAATGGGTGATTTCAATTACCCTAACATAAACTGGGAAAACTACTCTTGTACTACTCTCCTTGCTCAACGATTCCTGGAATTTATAAACTCTAATGCCCTGCAACAACTTGTCAACACCCCCACCAGAGGCAACAATATTCTGGACCTGGTCATTACCAATATGGGTGACCGGTGCTCAATGCCCAAGATCAACTCCTCACTGTTTAGATCAGACCATAAACTAATCACCCTAGATATCTACATCCCGACCCCACCCCCACATAAGGAAACCATCGTAAGAAATTTCTCCAAAGCGAACTTCACACTACTCAAAACAGAGGTGGCTAACTTTGTGACGCCCCTGCAGATGGATAATACAGTCACAACTGCTGAATCCTACACAAATGCACTCTACAAGCACATGCATGAGTGCATGGATTGTGCTATCCCTAACAAAACCAAGACGCTGTCCTCCAAAAAAAAAGGAAACCAATTTGGTGGTCCCCTGCCATTAACAAACTCTACAACAGAAGGAAGAAACTGTTGCAAAACAGAGTAACAACCCATGAATGGAGGAACTCCCTTGACGGGCCTCAGTAAGAAGCTAAGATCACTCATAAAATCCTCCAAAGAAAATTTTGAAAGAAAAATTGCCATGGATTCCAAAGACAATCACAAGGCATTCTTTAGCTATGTCAAGAATCTCCATGGCAACACCCATATCTGCGCTGAGCTACAGCAGAATGGCACAAAATATACAGAGCCAACTGATATTGCAAAAATCTTGGCAGATAGGTTCAGTGCTAACTTTACTCCCCTTTCACCCCCCGAAGGGCCTATAACTATTCCAAATGATTGTAGAGCCCCATTAATCACAAACACGCAGGTAAAAATGGCACTCTCTAAAGCCAAAAACACAGCGTTCATGGGACCAGACAACATCCAGGCTGCATCTTATACGTACTCCAAAATGAACTAGCCCCCCACCTAAACTCCATGTTCAATCACAGCCTCACCACAGGCTATGTGCCCATTGAATGGCACACAGTAACGGTTATCCCATTCCACAAAGGAGGAGCCACCACAGACCCCAGGAACTATCGACCTATTAGTCTGACAAGCCTGGTCTGCAAGGCCATGGAATGTATCATCATAGAACTCATAAACAAAGACATTGGTAACCTCCAAACTTTGGATGCCACCCAGTTCAGATTTGTAAATGGTAGATCATGTTTCCTAAACCTGGTAGACTTCTTTGAAACAGTTACCAAAGCCATAGACGAGGGCAAGGTGGTCCAAACAGCCTACCTGGACCTCGCTAAAGCTTTCAATACTATTCCCCATCATCAGGACTCATAGATAAACTCACTAACCTTAACACCAACCCTTACATCATGAGATGGGTGGCCAACTGGCTCATGGATAGAACCCACATGGTGAAAGTTGCAGACTCCAGATCTGACTCGAAATCAGTGACAAGTGGAGTGCCCCACTGTTCATTCTTGGGATCTCTCCTGTTCAATATATACTTCTCCAAAGGGCGAGCGAACACTGAGGGTCTATGGCTAACCAAGTTTGAAGATGACTGCAAACTGGGTGCCATAATCGATTTCCCTGCCAATGTAGACATCCTGCAAAAGGGCCCCACCAAGACAGATACCTGGTGCCAAAACCATGGCCTCAAGCTAAATGCCAAAAACTGCATTGTCATCCCCTTTGGTAAAAACATGATACACATGAATTACTAAATAGGGAGAAGTTCACTTAACACAGAAAGTGTGATAAGAGACCTTGGGACCCAAGTGGATAGTAACCTGTCCTTTGATAATCACATTGCCACAGTGGTCAGAAAATCTTTCTACGTGGCCCACCTAATCACAACAGTTTTTGCATCTAGAAAAAAGTAAGTCATTGCCCCCCTCTACTCATCACTTATCAGACCACTCATTGAGTACAATACCTGATTTGGGATGTACCTCACAAGACACCTACAAGAACTGGAGAGGCCCCAAAAGTACCTCACCAAGAGGATTGCTGGCCTCAAACAGTTTCCCTATGCTGATCGGCTCAAGAAACTCCAACTCTAGTCAGTCACATACTGCTTACTCCAAGGAGATCTCTGGCTGACATACAAAGCTATGTCAAACCCAGAATTGATGGACATGCTCCACTTAAAGAAATACCAATCTCCCCGAGTTACATGCTCTAGGGACCTAAACCTCACCACATCAATAAATAGGACATGCTGGAGGGATATATTCTTGACCCAGAGACTTCCAATGCTCTGGAAAAAAATTTCCATCCACATCAAGCAGAGCTCATCAATAGCACTCTTCAAGAAAAACATTGATGAGTGGATGGGTAATAGGAAATTCACCCCTGGGATCATGTCTGTGGCTCTGCTCGATAGAGGGGCAAGAATTTAATCTACATGGGTGGCGAAAGCCAAGACACTTTTGGCTAGGCTTACTTATGCCCTCGGGCTGATAGCCTAGTACCTACCCATGAACCTATGAACCTATGAATATCAATCCGAGACAAGACTGCAATATGAAGGAACTTGAGCAGGAGGGAGTCTATAAATATTTTGGAAGTGATGAAGGATCAACAGTAAAACATGAACAAATGTGACTAAAACTCAGTAATAAATATTTTAGAAGACTAAAACATATATTGAAAACAGCCCTGACATATAGGAACCAGTTTGCTTTTCCTGATATAACTTACAGTTTTGGTGTAATTGATTGGACCAAAAAGGTATTGAATCAGTTGGATGGGAAAACAAGAAAAATACTTCATGCTTATCAAATGATATATAAGAATCAGTGTATACCAAGATTATAAACTCCTCATGCCAAAGGAGGTATGGGCCGCCTTGAAATTTATTACATGTATAGATCTGCAATCATAGGACTGCATAAATATATGCTCAACTCACCAGATCCAAACATAGTGAAAGTTTTATAACATGTGGAGAAGAATGGACAAGTTTTAAAACATGTGGAGAAGAAGTCTAAGATGACTTCCCTGCTTAGTTTAGCAGAAACATATCGGTATCAAGTGGGAATGGAAATCAAACCAGAAGTAGAAAAAAAATCAGGCAGCAACTCAATGTACCAAAAAGCAAATAAAAGAATATAAATTGAATAATCATATGAGAAGACAAGAAATGTAGAAAAGGCATAAATATTCTGTCAGTTACAGAAAACTCCTTGAACAACCTCATGTCAATCAAAGATCTGATGCAGGAATGGTTAAGGAGAGGTGAATTTAAACCAAAAAATGAAAGGTTAATATTGCTGGCCCAGGACAGCGGACTATATACATGTTGGTTTATAAATCCCATTGAAAATGTAGGAAAAACAGATAAATGCAGGTTATGTAAAACAGAACTGGAAACAGTTGCAGATCTTGTTGCTGAATGTCATACATTCATGGCAGAGGGTATCTATACTGAAAGGCATAATAATGCAGCAAGACTGTTGCATTGGGGATTGTGCAAACATTACAATATTGAAGTTACTGAGAAGCACTGGAAACATGAGCCACAAAGCTTTATAGAGAATGATGAAGTTTACATCACATGGGATCACCCATTACCAAGAGTTCAGAAAATAGATGCAAGAAAAACATATATAGTAGTCCAGGAAAAGAAGACAAAATTAGCATTGATCATTGAAATTGCTACACACAATGATTACATGTCTTAAGTACAGAGAAACACAAAGTCATTAAATACAAGTATATGCAAACAGAAATGAGAGCAGTATGGAAGAAAGATACCCAGACAGCTCCAAAAGTTGTAAGAGTAATGGGTCTCATAAAAAATAATTTACAGTTATATTTAGATATGCTACCAATACATGTAACCCCGTATGAATTGCAGAAGAAGTCATTTCTGGACACATTGTGGGGGCTGAGAAGAGCACTTTTGGCTAACATCAAAGATTGAAACAATACTAATTTCATGAACTTTACTAATATTCTGAATTAGGAATTGGGTCTATTCCCCTCATGGTATTAGAAACCCAAAAGACTTGGAGACATTAAACTGGGAGATACCACAGTTTAACAATGCACAATTACTTATCACACTTCAGACTAAATAATAGGAAAACACTTTTTTTTTTTGCAGCCATATATATCTCATCAGGTAAAAACATTACCACTGTGAAAAATATCCTATACCGGATATCCTACCATATACAACATGAAACAATAATACTAGGAGATGTAAATATTGGCTGGCAGCTTATCAGTAGCAATACCCCATAAACCTATATGGCTTCACACTGTTAATTACATCAGTTACTAGAGTCTACAAGTGTGCTAGTAGGCATAAAACTTAGACTTGATTTTTACTAATAAATCCAACAAAATTAGGAAATCTAGTAGCCGTCCAGACAGCCTAAGTGGCCATCGACCTACTTATGCTCTCAGAAGTTACATTATCCAAAATAACAATATAATTTATTAGTTCTTAACTCAAAAAACTTTGAGAAACACACTTTTATTAAATTGTTAACAGAATATAACTGGAAAATGTTAAAATGTATGCCCTTAGACTCTGCAGTCTTACACTTCAATGAGATACTCCTAAAAAATTCTCAATAACCTTGTCCCAGTACATACTAAAAGGCTCAAATCCAATCCTGCACCATGACTAACAAAGGAAATTAAGAAATGAATGCTAAAGTGTGACAAAGTCTGGAAAGAGTGGCTCAAAAATAGAACACAAAATACATTTCAATTTTTCGGGCAAGGAAGGAATAAGATAAAATAGTAAATCTTATCTCTCTCATTCATTCAACACCCTCCTACTCTCTGGTGACATTCATCCCAACCCAGGCCCTCAAGCTAAGTATACTGCTCCTTCCACTACCATACAAGCTCCCCTGAACACTGCCAAGTATCCTCCTAGGCATCTCTCTTTCTTCTCTATCAATATCCGCAGTATCCTTAACAAAATTACAGAATTTCACTCACTCATGGATAGCTCAATACTCTCCCAACATAGTCACTCTCTCAGAGACCTGGCTTAAACTACACAACTCTGACAAAGAATCCCTCCCCCCAGGATACAACATTATCCGCCTAGACAGAACCCATAAGAAAGGAGGCAGTGTTGCTATTTTGTATTCCAACCACCTAACCCTAACCCCCCCAACCAATCCACCTCCCTCCTTCTTCCCTGCTGAGCTTCTAATAGCCAACTTTAAACCCAATCCCCACAAGACCATAACAGTAGCCATGGGCGGCACAGTGGTGCAGCGGTTAACATTGTTGCCTCACAGCAAGAGGTTCTCCGGTTCGATTCTTGGCTGGGGTGCCTCCTGTGTGGAGTTTGCATGTTCTCCCTGTGTTCGCGTGGGTTTCCACCGGGTGCTCCGGTTTCCTCCCACATTCCAAAGACATGCATCTGGAGCATTTCTCCCCAGGTCTCTGCTGAAAACAGGCTCTGTGGAACCTAGTCAGACTTTCCCAGTCAACAAATGATAAATAAATAAATAAATAAAAAGTAGCTGCCATCTACATACCACCTGGTGACAACATACCCATACTAGAACAGATTCTAAACTAGTTATCTGACCACATCCCCAATGAAACCATTATACTGGGTGATGTTAATATCAATTGGCTTAGCCTTATCAGTAACTCACCTTCCACCACCATAAACCTATATGGTTTCACCCAGCTCATCTCCTCTCCCACATTCCTTAACAAATCCACCAACTCTAGCTCCATCATTGACTGGATCCTTATTACCAATCCCAATCTCTATCATCATGCTGAAACACTACCTGACTCCATCACAACCCCCTACAAACCCTCTGAATCTCCCCCCACATCCCCAAACCCCACAAATACAAAGAATCCCGAAAACTATCCACTTTTAACCTTGACACATTTAATCACACCCTTTCTCAAATAAACTGGACCTCCCTCTTTACATTACCCCTTGATGATGCTATCTCATTCTTTAACTCCACTTTTCTCAACATACTCAACTCCCTTGCCCCTCCACGTACTGTCAGAGTCAAATCCCACAACTCCCCTGGCTAAAATACACAACCCGTACTCTCATGCAAAAAAGAGGCTCCGTGTGGAAACTCTGGTCCAAGACTAAATCTCCATGCCACTTCCAAACCTACAGGGAACTCCGAAATCTCACCAAAAAACAAATTAATCAAGACAAAAAGAATTTCTATCATCAGCCTCAGTCCTCACAATCCAGTAACCCTAAAAAATTCTGGAGCACTATCAACCAAAGTCTCCACCCAAGTAATCCATCAACACCCAACCCCTGCCCCAATAACTCACCCCTCGAAACTGCCTCCTCCTTTAACTCCTATTTCATCAACACAAGTCAACTAATGCAGAATTCTCCCCTCCCCCTCCCCGCACATTACAACACCTCAAGATAACTCCCTCCTCTACCAAAAAACAGTTCCTACTAGCTACATTAAAAAACTCCTCCTCAAGCTCAAACCCTGCTCCTCATCAGCAGACAACCTACCATCTCTCCTCCTAAAACACGCCGCACCATCCATAGCATACCCAGTTTCCATCTTAATTAACCGCTCTATCACAGAATCAACTGTTCCAACTCTTTGGAAAAAATTCTATACAATTCCTATACACAAAGGTGGAATTCCTTAGAACTCTCAAACTTCCGACCAATTGCTATACTTTCTCCCCTCTCCAAAGTCTTAGAACACTGTGTACACAAACAAATCATGGCCCACCACCTACAACACAACCTGATCACCCCTACCCAACACAACTTTTGTCCACACCACAGCACCTCCACTGCTCTCATCTCCTTTGCCAATATTATCTTCCTAGCCAGAGACAACAACAAACTCATTTCTTGTCTATTCTTAGATTTGTCAAAAGCCTTTGACACGGTCTCTCATCCAATTCCTCTCTCAAAACTTTCTCAACTTAACCTTTCCCCAACAACTATTTCTTGGATTAGCAGCTACCTCTCAGTCTGGCACCAATCTGTCAAATGGCTCTCTGCTCTCTCACCTTTTCTCCCTACTAAAACAGGTGTCCCACATGGCTCGATCCTTGGACCCTTCCTTTTTAACATCTTTACCAATGAACTCCACAACTCTTGTCCCCAGTCATCCCTCATACAGTATGCAGATGACGCTTCCATTATATCTATAGCTGATAACCCAACTGAACTACTAACCATCACACAAACATCATTTAACCACACAAAAACTTGGCTAACTCAACACCATCTCATACTTAACCCCAAAAATACAAAACTGCTATTCTTTCTACCAAAATTCCACTTCTCATTTAAATCCTCCTTCACCATCTCTTTACTCAACAACACCATAATTGCTCCAGAAACCTATAACAAGCTCCTTTGAGTAATCATAGACAACCAGCTGACATTTGACCTTCACATTCACCACAGTATTAAGAAAACCCATCAAAAGCTTGGTCGTCTTTATAGAAATAAAGAATGTCTCACACCTGAAACTAGAATAACTCTAGCCAATGCTTACTTCCTCCCCAACCTCTTCTATCATGCACAAATCAATATAACCTCCAGTCTACACTTCTCTCCAAACTTGAATCTACCTACAACAAAGTGGCTAAATTTGCTGCAAACCTACCACCCAAATCTCACCACTGTCTGGCCCTCATGTCACTACACTGGCTTGAGTTTCCAAACCACCTCAAATTTACCCAACTTCTCACTAGCCACTCCATTCTCAACAAACCATCCTCCTGTCCAAGTCTCTCTATAACATGTTCTGTCAGTCATATATTATTACCACTATCCTCCTGTACACTGTTACTATTTCCCCTCCCTTCCTACATAATTTTATAACTCCCTTCTTTATCTCTCTTGACATCTTTACAAACCTGTACAATACTAAAACCTCCCTTCCTATATAATTTTGTAACTCGCTTCTTTGTCTCGCTTGATATCTTTACAAACCTGTACAATAGTAAAATCTCCTTTCCTACATAATTTTGTAACTCAAATAATTGGGCTGGATTTACGAAGGATTGCACGGAGTGTAAGAACAGTGTAAGATGGCAGACAGGCAATATGTCTGCCGAGCGATTCAGCTATAGCCAGTAGGGGCGTGCATGAGAGCTTCTAATGCTACTCTTGCACGGACAGTGTTATGGTATGCAAATTACCTCATTTGCTGCTGAAAGCTATGCAAATGAGGTAATTTTGCGATCCAGGAACTACTAACCTGTCCATGTAAGAGTAGTGTTATCTGCAGAACTGTACTCCATTGGTAACGGAGTACCGTTCTGCAAATAGCTAAACAGAGCTATGACAGCTCCAAATAAAGGATGCATCTAGTTAAGGAAGCATGCCAATGGCCAAATATAAGGCCATTGACATTTGCAAATGTTATAAATCCTCAAAATCCAATGTTATTTTTTCCCCCGATGGCCGATGTTTAACCATAGCACAGCATTGCGCAAACATGCTGCACTTTAAATTAAATGAAAAAAGGGAAAAATATCCACAAATGTGCTTTTACACTAAAAAGCTTGTCCTGCCATGCAGGTGAATAGCAGGCTGCAAACAATATGGCCACTGAGTAGTGGTTGCTAAGGGGGGGAAGCTCAGTGTGAGAGATGTAACCAAGCATTAGTAGGCAATCCTATGCAAATGAGGATAAGGATAGTGAATCCCAACTTTCCCTGGCACGTGAGCCATGTCCCTAGAGTGTAAGTGTAGGAGTAAGGTAGTAGTCGAGTAGAAGATAGGTGACATCATGAGGGGGTATCTCTGAAAGACTGTAAAGTGATTGGAGCACAGTGGCATGTGTTTGCACTGAGTTGCTCAGGATTGCAAGAGGTGTGTTTACAGTGGTAGTAGCTGAAAACACGAAAACAAAGGTGTACGCCGTGCATATATCAGAAATTTCTTGCAAACAGGCACATAGCGTGTGCACGCATGTGTGTGCGTCTAGGCGAGTGTGCGTGTGTGCGCTTGATTGCACGCCGCTGCCCCTTGTGGAAACAGAAAGGGAAAAAGGAAGAAAAAGAAATAGCAGGAAGTTAACCAAGGAGAACTAGCAGAGCTGCCAGGTGAAATATATCACAATCAGCCAATTACACAGGCAGTCGACTAGCCCAGCCCAGCAATTTACACTCTGAAAACAGCAGTCTGACCTGTTTTTTCACAAGAACTCTGCAACACTGCAGTTTAGAAAGAGTGAAAACTCAAAAAGCTTAAGGCTGACAAAATGTTAGGGGCTGCCATTGCTATTATAAACCAACATGTGCAAGGTGGTGAGGGTGGTGATGTTGTGAATGCTGTTGAGCAACCCACAGTGAGGAGACGGAGAACAGTGTACAGACCCAGGGTAACCTACCAGGGGCTACATGAGCTGGAGATAGTGGAGCACTAAAGAATGGACAGAGACCTCCTGCAGCAAATTGTTGAGTTGTGCGGGCCATGCCTCACACACATAACTAACAGAGGGGAACCCATCCCAGCGGATACCAAGGTATGTGTTGGCCTATGAATACTAGCTACAGGTACCTTCCAGAGACCAACTGGTGATAAGATGGGGGTTTCACAGGCATCAGCATCCAGGGTAGTGCACCAGTTCCTGGATGCCATGTCAGCATATGTCGGTGAGCATGTATATTTCCCCAATTCCAGTGAGGCATTGGCCAGCAATATGCATCTCTTCCACCAAATAGTGGAATACCTTGAGGTGGTGGGTGCAATAGACTGCATGCACATACACATCAAAGCACCACCTGGTGAGCGGGGTAGTGTCTACATCAACTGCCAGGTTGTGTGCGATGCCCAGGGTATAATAATGAATGTGTGTGCTGGCTGCCCTGGAAGCTATCATGATTCCCACATCTGGTATCTGATGCAGCTGTGCCAGACATTTGCCAATGGGAGCATCCCTGACGGTCACCTAATGGGGGATGCTGGATACGCACTGGAGCCATGGCTGATGACACCCATCAGAAATGCACACATGCCCAAACAAGAACTCCATAATGAGGCACATGCACAAACAAGAAACATAATTGAGCATGTGTTTGGGATGCTCAAGTCATGGTTCCGGTGCCTGGACACATCCAGGGGAGCCTTGCAGTACTCATCAACTACATATACCCAAATTGTCATGGTATGTGCCATGCAACACAATATGATCCTGTGAAAACAGCTGCAGCAGGAACAGCAGGGGGCAGGGCCAAACAGCCCCTCACCATTGCCAAGGCCTGCACAGGCACAGTGTGACTCGGAGGAGGAACAACCTGAACCTGCCCCAGTAGGCAGAAGGAGGCATGCCCAGTATGCCCTGGCCTTGGCAAAGAGGCAACGCATAACACATACACTGACTTAGTAGGAACCCTGGAAATGACACCTCTCTCTGACTCGCACATACAATAAAAGGGATGCCTAACTTGACACTACCTGTTTCAAACATGTATAGGGAGTGTATTATGTGCATCCGACATAGGCAGCCCGGCAACACCACCTGAGGCATGATTGCCCTATATTAAGCAATATAAAGCAGTGTTAAGCACATTTTACCAGTATTTAGCATATTTAAGCACAATTGCGCAGAGCTGCTCACCGCGCAAACTAGCGCAACGTTGGGCAACATTGGCCAATGTTGGGCAACGTTGGGCAAAGTCAGGCAAAGTCGGCTAAACACACTCACACCTGCTTTACTGTTCCTTAACCAGTCAGGTCTGCCCAGCAGGAAAATAAAAAGCAGTGACAGGGCTCAAACTCAGGATACTGTGCACTATAGTCACAGTACTGAACCACTAAGCCATGACAGCATTTCACTGGCACAGACACAGCAGGGCAATTGTAGACTAACACAAACACAAATGCTGTATCATGCCCTCTGAACTTCCCCCCAGGCCTATGCAGACAGATAACAGCAGGCCAGGCAGTGTGATGTGGGTTGGGTAGGCTATGAAGTCACAAACTAATAAACGTGGAATTGGAAGCTAAGTTCTGTAGTACAGTAGTATGGCTCAAGCCAGTATGATAGGCAACAGTACAGACTGAAATGGAGCATCTGACATAGCAGTACAGGCCTAGCAAATGTGTATAAGTGTCAGGTGAACACCTCATCCAATGTACACCCACAGTAACAATCAGGTGTGCCCCCTGGGTAGAAATGTACAAATAATAGCTGTCCCCCCTGTATGTAGAAATGTTGATAAGTCTATGCAAAGTGACTCATGGAAGCCCTGCAGGCACAGCATGCTTCCTGTCAACGTACAACACAAAGGTGCCCACAGTTCATACTGGGCATGCTAACACACTTCAATAAACGAAGCAAATGTCAGTCAACAACATACTGAAAGGTCATACTGGGCATGCTCACACACTTAGACCATGTCTGAGTATAGCAGTGGGCCACACATATCTGGCAGTTGCAGTTCTCACAACAGAAACATGTCACTATCCACCAATCCTGCCTTGCGCACACAGTGATATGAAAACAGACCCATACAATATATTGGACTCCTGTCATAATCAAACTATGTACTACAAGTACTGAACTTGTTCAAAGAAAGTGAAAATTCAAAGAAGACCAATAAATCTCCGATCAGTATCATCAATAAACAATGAGCACTCCTAACATTATCCAATCCATGTTCTGGCAAAAATATTGTCAAAGAGACAATAGAGAACCATGAAGCTTTATTTCACAATGTCATAAATATCAATGTAAACACATATATGTTCTGAGTCAGTGCAAACTGTAAATTAATACATGTACATGACTGACACCGCCAACATCTTGTCAGACAGGTTCATACATATTTACCCCCCCTCTCACTGACAAAAGGGCCCATTATCATACCTGGAGACTGTGAAAACCCAGAAATTACATATACAATGGTTAAACAGCACTTTCCAAACCTAAAAACACGGTGTCTATGGGATGACATGGCTTCCCTAGCTGTGTCATATGTGAACTCCAAAACAAACAGACCCTGCACCTGAACAGTCCATTGAGACTCACCCTCTGTACAGGATATGAAACTGTTGAATGCATTATAGCAACATTTGCACACTCCACAAGTGTTGGTGCACAACAGACCATAGGAACTATTGTCTTATAAGCCTATTAAGCCTGATCTGCAAGGCCATGGAGTCCATCATGATGGAACTCATAAACAGAGCTATTGTGAGCCTACAAACACCCAACCCTACCAATTTCGGTTTGGTCAGGGGCAGATCATGGTTCCCAAACCTGCTAGACTGTTTTCAAGGCAGTCACACAGGACATACATCAATGAAATGAGCTACACATGTCCCACAAAAACCTTGGAAAGCCCTCTTCCAACATCCCAGACACATGTCATATCCAGAAAATCAACAACCAGTGCATAAATATGTATGTCATCTGATGGATTGCCAACTGGGGCACAGATAGATCCCACAAGGTAAGAATTGTGGTCTCCTGTTCAAGCTGGTAACAACTGCTGTCCTCCATGGCTCAGTCCTCAGACCCCTCCTGTCTGGTGTATACTTTTCAGAAATAAGGTCAAACACATGAGGGCTATGTTTAGCAAAGTTTGTGGATGACTGCAAAAAAGTTGTCATAATCGATGTGTGGGACAACAGAGACATCCTTAAAAAGGGTCTCAGTCAGACATATGTGGTGTAAAAATTATGCCCCCGAGCTACAGTCATACAAATACTACATAGGTGCCAACACCCTAAATATGGAGGCGATAATAAGGGATCTATGGACACATGTGGATAGTCATCTCTACTTCCAGAAACATATTCACAAAGTGGTTATAAAATCATGCTATGTGTTCCCACAAACTGCCAAGGACTTTGCATGTAGGTCAAAGGAGGTTCCCTCTACTCATCAGTCATCAGACCCATCAGAGAGTACCACAACACACTTGTGATGAATCTGACTAGGCACATTCAGCAGCTGGAAAGACCACTGAAGTACCTCAACAAGAGGATTACTGGCCTCAAACAGTTGCTCCATGCAACCAGACTGAATTTAACTCAATCTGTACTCTGTTGCATACTGTCTACTCAGGAGATCTCTGCCCAACAGACAGGTCCATGTCCAATGCAGAACTGATGTACATGCGCTATATGAAGTAAACCCAAGCTCACTGTACCACCTGATCTAGGGATATCATCATCACAACATTAAATAGAACATGTTGGAGGGATACATGACTAACTCACAGACTTCTCTTGCTTTGGAACAGGCTCCCAACCAACATTAAGCAGAGACCCTCACTGACACTCTTCCAGAGGAGTCTTGATGAGTGTATGTGAAACTGAACTGTCACATCATGGATCACTTCATCAGCTCTACTACACAGAGGCCTAGGGAACTAACTCCATGGGTGGTGATAGCTGCACACTCTGGCCATACTAATATATGCCTTCAGGCAGATAGCCTATCACCTACCTATGTACCTATATATATATATATATATATATATATATATATATATATATATATATATATATATGTATGGGGAATACAGTATAATAAGCCAAAGATGGATGGGCAGAGATGTGTGTAAGAGGGTGACCATGACAGTGAGCCATCCAGGACTGTTCCACCCAGCACACATCCCAAAGGCACGAAAGACATGAGGTGCACATCTCTCCCACTGTACATAACAGCCACCAGTATCTGTAAGCATTACAGTGTATGTGGTCCATGCGCTTGCTGTACAACATGACTGTACAATGAAGTACACATCTACTATCTGTAGACATGTACCTGTCACATAGGTCCATAGGTATGTAGTAGACTATCTCCACGAAGGCATATATCAGCCTATGCAAGTTGTGCAGCTTTTACCACACCATTGGGTAGTCTCCCAAGGCCTAGTTCTAATAGTTAGTACCCTAAGCCCCTTTCTAGTGGGGCTGCTGATGTGATGCCTGGCATGACCTGTCTGTTTCCCATCCACTCATCAAGGTTCCAGTTGAAAAGTGTCAGCGAGGGGTTCTGTCTGATGTACATTGGGACTCTGTTCCACAGTAAGGCAAGTATCTGGGATGGTACTGTATCCCACCAGCATGTTGTATTCATCGTTCTGATGAGGTTCATATCCCTGGAATGTGTAGGGCAACTCAATGTTGCTATGTGTAGATGGAGCATGTTCAACAGTCATGTTTTGGACATGGCTATGTATGTTAGGCAGAGTGTGCCTCGGAGTAGGTAGTAAGCAACGAAGAACAGATGTAGTTTTACCAGTTGTGTTGCATAACACAACGGTTTGAGGCCAGTAATCCTCTTGGTGAGGTACCTATGTGGTCTCTACAGCTGCTGGATATGCTAAGTCGAGTACATCCAAAATGGTGCACGGTATTCAATGATGGGTCTGATGATGTAAGACTAGAGTGCCAACACTACCTCTTTGGATCCGGTTGCAAACCCTTTGTTGATTAGGTGGGCCACATAGGATCTCCCAATCACTTTGGCAACATGGTTGTCAAAGGAAAGATGACTATGTACATGTGTCCCCAGATCCGTTATCACCTTGTCATTTTTAAGGGGGTAACACCCATGTGGTAGTTTGTGTGTATTTTGTTTTCAACAAAGAGGATCACTATGCATTCCTCGACATTGAGCTTGAGGCCATGATTCTGATACCACACATCTGTCTCATAGAGTCCCTTCTGGAGAATATGTCTGTCTTCTGGGGAATCTATTATGGCAAACATTTTGCAATTCCCAGGAAACTTAGTCAACCACATCTCTCCTGTGTTGGCATGTACATTTGAGAAGTCTATACCAAACAGGAGGGACCCCAGGACTGAACCCTGGGGGACACCAGTCATTACCGGTATAGAGTCTGACATGTAGCCAGAACTCGTAATGTGCGGGATCTATCTGTGAGGCAGTTTGCAATCCATCTTGTGATGTATGGATTCATGGCCAGGTTGGTGAGTTCATCTATGATACCTTACTGTGGAATGGTGTCAAAGGCCTTAGCGAGGCATAGGTAGGCTGTGTGGATCTCATTTCAATCATCCGTAGCCTGGGTAACTGTCAAAGAAATCCTCCCAGTTCAGGAGGCATGTTCTGCATTTGACCAAGCCAAACTGTGTGTGCTCAACTGTGTGAAGGTTCCCAATCTCTGTATTGTTGACTTCCATTATGATTAGCTCCATTGCCTTGCAGAACACAATTGTCAGGCTCATACAGCATGAATGTCAAGGGGTTTTCATGGCCCCACCCCTGTGGAGTGTGAAGAACGTTGCTGTGCAACATTCTATGCGTACATATCCTGTAGAGAGCATGTAGAGAGAGGTGTAGGTATCCTTGATGAATATGGATACATCCTCACCATATGTGCTATGATTTAGGTTCTGATGCTGGAAGGTATGGAATGAGTAGTATCCTGGTAGTGCTGGTGTGCTGTCTGGAGCCTTGAACTAGGTTACCGATACTGCACAGATATCAATATTCTCCATAATGAGAAGTGCCTCGAGTGTGTGCATCTGGAGGCTGAGACTTCTGGCAATGAGTAGCATTTAGCTCACTTTGTGGTTATTTGTGTTGGTTACAGAGTTTGGTTTGTCCTGCATGACCGGCGTTCCACACCTGATGTCAGCACTTCATTGGTCCCATCTGACCATAAGCTAATCACCCTACATATCCACATTCTGGACCCACACCCCCATTAAGGAAACCATGTTAAAAAATTTCTCCAAAGCCAACGTCATGCTTCTTAAGACAGAAGTGCCGAACTGCAGGACACACATTCAGATGGACAATACAGTTATGACTACTTAATCCTTCACAATTGCACTTCATAAGCACTTACATGACTGCATGCATCGTGCTATCCCAAACAGAACCAAGATGCTAACCTCCAAGAAAAGGAAGCCAGTCTGGTGTTCCCCTGCCGTAAACAAACTGCACAGCAGAAGGAAAATACTGTTGCAAAACAGGGTAAAATCCCATGAGGGGAGGAGCTCCATGGTCCACATCAGTAAGAAGCTGTGATCCATGATAAAATCCTCCAAAGCTAGTTATGAAAACAGAATCGACACTGATTCTAAAGACAGCCACAAAGAATTCTATAGCTATGTCAAGAATCTCAATGGCAACACTCAGATCTGCTCTGAGTTACAGCACAATGGCACTAAATATACAGACCCAACTGATATTGCCAACATCCTGGCAGATAGGATCAGTGCTAACTTTACCCCCCCTCACCCATGAAAGAGCACATCTCCATAACAGAAGACTGCAAAGTTGCTGTCATCATGGCTGCACAGGTAAAAAACACACTCCAAAGCCATTAACACAGCATCCATGGGACCAGATAGCATCCCAGGCTATGGTCTACATAAACTACAGAACGAACAGGCACCACACCTATGTACCATGTTCAGTCACAGCCTCAACTCAGGCTTTGTGCCTGCTGAATGGCGCACAGCAACGGTTATCCCACTACACAAGGGGGGAGACACCATGGTCCCCAGGATCTAGCGGCCCATTAGCCTGATGAGCCTGCTCTGCAAGACCATGGAATGTATCATCATATAACTTATAAAAAAAGACATTGGTAATCTCCAAACACTGGACCACAACCATGATGGGTTTGTAGAAGGCAGATCATGTCTCCTAAACCTGATAGATGTCATTGAAGCAGTCACCAGAACCGTAGACAAGGGTAAGGTGGTTCACACAGCCTATGTAGATCTTGCCATGGCTTTCAACACCATCCCCCACTCTGGAATTATAGATAAACCCACTAAACTAGGTATAAATTGCTATGTCACAAGATGGGATGCCAACTGGCTAACTGACAGAACACACACTGTGAAAGTAGCAGACTCCAAGTATGACATTAGACCAGAGACAAGTGCAGTACCATAGGGTTCAGTCCTGGGTCCTGTCCTGTCTGGAACCTACTTCCCTGACGTAAACTTTAACATGGAAGGTCTGTGGCTAATGAAGTTTCCAGATGACTGCAAACTAGAAGCCATAATCAAAACTACTGAAGATGTGGACATCCTACAAAAGGGCCTCACTGAGACAGATGCCTGGTGTCAAAGCCATGGCTTCAAGCTCAATGCCAAAAAGTGCATTGTCATCCCCTTTGGTAAAAACTCTGTAGCCATGAACTAAAACATAGGCAGTAATATACTTAACACTGAAAGTGTAATAAGAGACCTTGGGTCACAGGTGGACAGTGGATACAACTGTGATAATCACATCCCCACAGTAGTCCGGAAATCCTTCTTAATGGCACACCTCATCACAAAAGGTGTCTCATGCAGGATAGAAGAGGACATTATTCCCCTCTACTCATCACTCACTAGATCCATAATAGAGTACAATGCCCCTTTTGCTATGTACCTCACAAGACATCAACAACAACTGGAAAGGCTGCAGAAATACCTCACAAATAGCATTAGTGGCCTGAATTACATGCCATACACGGACCGTCTCAAAATGCTCTTGCATATCACCTACTCAGAGGTGATCTCTGCCTAACATACAAAGCTATGTCAAACACAGAGCTGTTGGACATGCTCAACGTAAAACACCCACAATCCCTCCGATCTTCGGCCCCAAAACCCAGAGTGAAATACAAAAGGAAGTGGTGTATCCATTTACCCTATGGATACCCACACCTTCAGGTTAGTCGCACAGCATGAGGCCTTGAAGACCATGCAAGTGCAACTAACATTGTGCAAAGCTGCTTATCAGATTGTAGCCTGCTACAGATCACCTACCTTGTCTCAGGAATCTCACCCAGTATTCCTGAGAACAGTGGAAAATACAAATGTCCTACCAAACACCATTATATGAGGAGAGTACAACTACCAAAACACTGACTGGGAGAATTACTCATGTACAATGTCCTTTGCCCAATGCTTCACAGAGGTTAAAAACTCAAACGCTCTGGAACAGCTGGTTACCATGCCCACTAGAGGTGACAACATACTGGACCTGATCATCACCAACATGGGGTGCCAGTGTTCCACAACAGAGATAAACCCCTTGCTGGTAATATCAGATCATAAAGTAATCACACTGGACATCCACATCATGCCCCCCCCCCCCCACAGTCAAGGAAACTACTGTGAAGAAAGTTTCTAAAGCAAACAGCACACTTCTCAAGACCAAAGTGAAAAGTTCAAAAGCACCCTTGCTATAGGATAATGCTATACAATCTGCAGAATCATTTACAAGTGCATTCTATGAGCATCTACAGGGATGCATGTATTGAGACATGCCAAGTAAAACCATGATGCACTCCTCCAAATATAGGAAACCAATCTGGTGGTTGTTGCACATAAATGAGCTATACAACAGAAGGAGGGAATGAACACATGATAGAGTAAACTTTGCATAAGGAAAGGCCTCACTGTTCATTATTAGGAAGAAACAATGATCACTCATAAAATAATCCAAGGCCAGTTTCTAAAGACAAATTGCCAAGGAATGTAAGAATAACAGCCACAAAGCCTTCGTTAGCTATAACAGACATTTAGGTGGAACTCTCAAAAATGCTGTCAGCTACTGCAAAATGGAAAAAAGATACACTGAACCAACTTACATTGTCCACATCCTGGGGGACAAGTTCAGTGCAAACTCCCCCCCACATCACCCCCAAAAGGGCCTGTGTCCATCCCAGAAGAATGCAGAGCACCAGACTTCATGGACATGCAGGTAGAAACAGCCCTCTCCAAACCTAAGAACACAGCATCAATGGGACTGGATGGTGTCCCAGGCTGCGACTTACACCAGCCCCAAAAGGAACTACACCCTCACCTACATTCACTGTCCAGACTTAACCTTACCACAGGCTATGTACCCAAGGAATGGCATACAGCAACAGTCATCCAGCTCCACAAAGGGGGTGCCACAACAGAACCAGGAAACCATTGCCCTATAGGCCTACTTAGCCTGGTCTGCAAAGCTATGGAGCAAATTATCATGGAATCTATAAACAGAGACAATGGGGACCTCCAGACACTGGACTTTACCCAGCTTGGCTTTGTTAAAGGTAGATCCTGTCTCCTAAACCTTGTTGACTTATTTGAAACAGTTACCAAGGACATAGATGGAGGTGAATGTAGTCCACACAGCCCACCTGGACCTCATTAAGGCCTTTCAACACCATTCCCCACTCTAGCATCATGGACAAGTTTACCAGCTTGAACGTTACCAGCTATGTCACAGGATGGGTGGCCAACTGGCTCTCAGATCAAACACACATGTTCAGAGTTGTGGGTGCCATGTCCGACTCTAAACCAGTCACAAATGGCATCCCACAGGTATTGGTCCTGGGACCCCACCTGTTCAGTAGATACTGCTCAGAGGTACAGGCAAGCATGGGAAGAGTATGGCTGAACAAGTTTGCAGATGACTGGTAACTGTGGTCCATAATTGACTCCATGGCTGACACAGACATCCTACAGAAGGGTTATACACAGACAGATATCTAGTGTCAAAACAATGCCCTCAAGCAGAATGCCAAAGAATGCATAGTCATCCCCTTTGGATAAAACAAAGTGCACAAAAATTACCACATAAGTGGGAATCCAGTATGTACGGAGAATGTAATTATGGCCCTGGGGACACAGCTAGACAGTAAACTCTCCTTTGATGATCACGTTGCCAAAGTGTCTACAAATTCCTTCTATGTAGCCCACCTAATGTCACCTAATGTAACCCACTTTGTCTAGTCTGATGATGTCACCATCCTACAAATATACCTGTGGAAACTTGTAATGTGTATAGCATGTTGTGTAAATTCATACTGCTCTAGTATTATTAAGTAGTTAGGTAGGGGTTTGAATCCTGCACTTGACAACTGTATGAGAGTGTGTGTGTATCTTCTTGTAGAGGAGCAACCTTTTTGGAGACAACTACAACACCTTAAATGTGGTATATCCATCCTTGTCAAGTCTGATGATGTCACCATCCTACAAATATACCTGTGGAAAGGAGAACTCCCAGTAATGTGTATTTTGCGTTGTGTAAATGCGTACTGCTCTTGTATCATTAAGTCATTAGGTAGGGGTTTGAATCCTGCACTTGATAACTGTATGAGAGTGTGTGTATCTCCTTGTAGAGGAGCGACCTTTTTGGAGACAACTACAACACCTTAAATGTGGTATACCCATCTTTGTCAAGTCTGATGATGTCACCATCCTACAAATATACCTGTGGAAAGGAAAACTCCCAGTAATGTGCATAGTGCATCGTGTAAATGCGTACTGCTCTAGTATCATTAAGTAGAGGTTTTAATCCTGCACTTGACAACTGTATGAGTGTGTGTACTTTCTTGTAGAGGAGCAACCTTTTTGGAGACAACTACACCTTAAATGTGGTATACCTATCTTTGTCAAGTCTGATGATGTCACCATCCTACAAATATACCTGTGGAAAGGAGAACTCCCAGTAATGTGTATAGCACGTCGTGTAAATGCCTACTGCTCTAGTATCGTTAAGTAGGGGTTTGAATCCTGCACTTGACGACTGTATGGGAGTGTGTGTGTATCTACTTGTAGATGAGCATCCTTTTTGGAGACAACTACAACACCTTAAATGTGGTATACCCATCTTTGTCAAGTCTGATGATGTCACCATCCCACAAATATACCTGTGGAAAGAAGAACTCCCAGTAATGTGTATAACGTGTTGTGTAAATGCATACTATTTTAGTATCATAAAGTACTTAGGTAGGGATTTGAATCCTGCACTTGACAACTGTATAAGTGTGTGTGTGTGTGTGTGTGTGTGTGTGTGTGTGTGTGTGTGTGTGTGTGTGTGTGTGTGTGTATCTCCCTGTAGAGGAGCAACCTTTTTGGAGACAACTACAACACCTTAAATGTGGTACACCCATCTTTGTGAGGTCTGATGATGTCACCATCCTACAAATATACCTGTGGAAAGGAGAACTTCCAATAATGTGTATAGTGTGTCATGTAAATGCGTACTGCTCTAGTATCATAAAGTAGTTAGGTAGGGGTTTGAATCCTGCACTTGGGGAGTGTGTGTGTGTGTTTTATGTGTGTGACTGTGTTGTGGGTTTTGATTTTACTACTGTATGACATATCACAATGACAACAGTATGTGCATTGCATGTCAGGTAGCTGTGTGGAAAATTCATATAAGTACATGTGACCTCAATTATTTCAGAGGTGGGAACCCTGCTTTCTCCATGAACACATCTGTTATCTTTGCCAGAGTGTGCTGCTTTCCAGACCTTAGGTCACATCTGTATGCTTGTGACAATCCCAGCCACTGCAGTGATCCCTGGCCTAGGTCATCTGTGTCACGCACACTCATTACGGTTTCTATTGAATAGTGTGAGTGAGGGTTTATGCCTGAGGTATATTTCAGACCAGTTAAAATGCAGCAAAGTCTGTCAGTGATGGCTATTCATTATAGGTGTACAACAACCTTTGTGGATATGCATGCAGACCCCTTATTGCTTATGTGATTCACCGAAGGATTTCAAAATACCTTTGGAAATGGGATTACCAAAGGAGAGATGATGTAACACTTGGCTGTATGTACCCATCGGTACCTGTCAACATGTTGGGAGCTACTACCTATGTGGTACTGTGGGGATACTATGTTTTGTAAAGGTGGATGACCATGCTTTAGTTGGCTTATAGTTTTACAGCATGAGTTTGACAACAGGTATCTGTCCATATGATACCCTTGTGGAGGATGTGTGTGTCATCTAGAGAATGCATTATAGGCCACAGTATGCATTCCCAGACATGGACGGGCATATCCCTACTGTGTTTGCTTGTACATAAGTGAGCTATATGGCAATCAGGAGTGGTCCCAGGAATGGGTGCAGGTGAACACCACTGGTTACTGGCATAGTATAGTTTCTGAAGGGTACAAATGTTATTGTGTGTCCTACATCTGTCTGTCAGTTGTCAAGACATCATCTAATGATTGTTTATGGTCAGGCTGTAGAGGTTATGTATACTACCAGAATGCAAACCAATGACAGATAGTAACAGTATCACCCACAGCACAGAGTCAAACCATGTCAAACACACATGTGTACCCAAGTTCCAAAATGTGTGTAGTACAATACATACTGGCCACCAATAGAAACTATGGAGTGTTAACACTCTGTAATACAGGGCATGTCACCCTGCCCATGTGTCCACTATACACGTGCATGCAGACAGTGCACCTCCACCATGTTCACACATGTACATCTGCAAACCTGTGCTGCACACATCCCACACATATTGTCCACTCTCTAACACATGCTGCCAATACTACACACATCAGCCAAGTGGCACGTGGGCGGACAATACACTATTGGGATTAACACTGGTGTAAACAATACTACATTGACAATCATAGCTTTAATGCATCATGGATGCTCAGCTACACCTTCAAGGATAACCTTAGACTTTACTGCTGACAACATGCTAACATTGCTATACTGCCATAAAGTCACCCTGTGCATCAGCACCATGTTAGCCTGTTCCTGCATCAATGTTACAGATGACAGGAGGTGGCACAGGTTTCATCATATGCACAGGGTATGTTGTTGGTTTGCCAGTGGCCTACATTGAGCCATACAATCGACATGTGTGTGTGTGTGTGTGTGTGTGTGTGTGTGTGTGTGTGTGTGTGTGTGTGTGAGGGCCAAGAGTACTGGTATGGGCCAATGTTGATGTAATGTGTGTGAGTATGTGTTAGCCCTAGGTGTCTGGTTTATGTGTGTGTGTGTCTGCATGCACACAGTTCCACCATGTGGCTGCCATATATGGGGATTTGTGGGACAGCCACAGACTGTACCTGCCAGGCTTTACAGATCACCATATCCAGTCATGGATATGGTACCTGTGCCTGGCAGGGGTGCTACTGACAGTATCAAGTACTGAGCCAGACTGAGTACTATCCTCAGAGGTAGACATATGTACACTGGACCCAGGTCCCTGCTGGGACTGTCCAGAGCCACATACACGTGGTCTCCAAGGATGGTCTATGGACAGCCCACCCCCAACATTGCTGGGGCTGGGACTGGCACTATGGGAGCGGCTGTGACTTGAGGGATGTCCGCAGCGACTTCCAGCTGCTGATGTTGCTGACATACGTCCATGTCTCACCTGTCCCGCACTGTCCTGACACATGGACATGACATTGCAGAGGACATCTAATGTCTCACCCCAATGTCTATCCATGACCTCAGTGTAATTATGGATGGCACCTGCTAGGTCATGGATACTGTCAGTTAAAGCGGAGTTATGTGCCCTCTGTGTCCTTAGTCCCTGTCTGGTGTACGATTCCATATGTGCCTGTGCCTCCATGACAGCCTGGAACATGCGTGAGGATGTAAGACCTGTGGCACATCTGCCAGGGGCATGATGACCAGCAGTGCTCTGATGAGAACCGCTGGACATCTGCCTATGTGGTACCATTCCAGACCTCTGGGTATGGCTGCGGCGTCTGGATGCATGTGCCATAGGTACCACACTGTCCTGGCCATTGCCGAATGTAGACTGTCCCTCAGCTAGGGGCATTGGTGATGAGGGATGTATTGGCAGTATGACTGTGTGCATGGATGGGGTGGACAGCTGTGTACTGTCGATTGGTGGCCCAATGACAGACCCTGGAAAACATGCCTGTGCTTCAACACACCTATCCTCATTATCGCTATTTGAGCCAGTGACATCAGGTTCCCTGCTGCAGTGAACCTGCCCAACCTCAGCACCTGTGAGAGGAAGACAGGAAACACAATTTACGACCTGTACATGATGTCAGAACACATGAACAAATGCACACATGCACATGTGCAGACATGCACACATGCACATGTGCACACATGAACACATGCTCACATGCATACATGAACACATGCACACATGCACATATGAATACATGAACACATGCACACATGCAGACATGAACACATGCACACATGCACACATGCACACATGAACACATGCACACATGCACACATGCAGACATGAACACATGCACGCATGCACACATGAACACATGAACACATGCACACATGCACACATGCACATAAATACACTCCTCACTAAAGCAGAGACACACACACACACACCACCAGCAATCCAGAACATACCCAATAGAGGTTGATGGTGGGGTACAGTATCACAAGACAAACAGTCATATCACACGTGTCAGCATGCAGGACGTGTGTTGCTCAACAGCATGCAGTGCGAGTGTAGACAGTCCTTGTTAATAACAGTATACATAGCTTTGATGCACGTGTGTTGTTGTTCAGTGATTCTCCTCACCCTGGAATGCAATGTGTACATGGACACAACATCGCTGTGCAAGTATTACAAGCTCTGCAATGTGCTGTGCACCATTACTCACAGGTATACATACCATGGCTGGATGTTTATCTGTGTGTCACATAGATATCCATTACTGATTAGAGCGTCTGTGTCTTTAGCGTATAATTGTGGACACCAGTTTAGCTCATGCATGCTATGTATATACACAGGATGAGTGGTGCATGTATACCTGATGGAATACTATTGCTCAACATAGCCATTGTACAGTAGTCATGGTGAGTGTAGAACATATTGTGGACATGCCAGTGCTAGCCATGATATGGCATGCTACAACACAACTGCAACATTAAACATCACACATACCAAATTTGTGTCATGTGACCTATACACTCAATAGCATTACAAGACATATATGTGTCACTTTGTGCAAATGGTGATTGTTATGCATAATGTGTATAGGAGCATATGTTTGCACACACACAACATTGAGGTGTATAGCAATGAATGCTTTGTTTAGTACTGTGGTTACTGTGGATGGCGTGTTGTATCATGAGCCATCATCATGCAGCATCATGTGGTCACTCAAGGATACTTATGTGTGCCAGACCGGCACTTACCATGCTGTACCTGAACCACAGTACCATGGCTACATTCACCATTTCACAGCCAGTTGTTACATGGGTTTGTAAGGTGCCCAGTAGGGAGCATTGTCTAACATGAATGTGTTGTGTGTTGGAGAGTGTCGCTCTGCCCCATGATAGGCCTGTACCCATCAGGTATATTATGTGTGCTGTGTGGATGACATTTGGGATACCGGAGTGTGACCTTACAGCGTGTGTCTGAATACGCCATGTGTAGCATATTAACATGTACTGTGTATGACGGAGTTGTGTATGTCGTGTGCATGTGTATCGACTGCCTATCCAATGTCCACTATAGTGTAGCCACAATTGTTTGAGATGCTCTGTGTATTGCATGTGTTTGAGGCAGCCACTCACGTTACTGAGATGTGCATAGTCTCACAGCAAACATGCACAGCATGCATTATGCGTAGGTGTGTTACATGTGTACATGGCCTACACCTCACCTATGACATGCACATTTTACTAGCAATATTAAATGTAGAACACACTCACCAGCATGGGTCTGCTGCCTTGCTATCACACCAGAGGGACCTACAAGGATATGAAACAGTTTGTCAGTGGCAACAACTGTGGCATTGCTACTGTGGGTTTGCAATCTTACAGTAGCACAATGGTTGACAGTCACAGGCCTACACATCATGTTCCAAATTATCAGTAATGAACAACACCAGGCTCCACATCTTCTAACTACACAGTACACATCTCACATATGCATGATCTAACAATAGAGGTAACAGTAGTCTACAGATATGCCATCTTACCTGCACGCTCCATGTGAACTTGCTGGGGGGCTCTGGCCTCCATGATGATGCATGTGTGTTGTTGTTGTTGGCCAGGAGCACCCAGGCTCAGGAGCAGCTCCTCCACTCTCGTGAGGGGGGGCAACCCCACCACCTGTGGCAAGCTGTTGCCTACGGACATCAGACGCACGCTGCCTTACATGTCTAAGTAAATCACTGCAGTAATGTTGTACCGGCTCATAAGTCCGATTATGCATGCCTATGTCATTTATTCTACGGACAACATCTTGCCACAGTGCAGTCCGCTCATGCTGGTCCTGACTGGTTCTTGAAAATAGCAGGGTGTACTGTTGGATGAGACAGTTGGTTAGTATCTCATCCTCTGCACGGCTACAGGCAGGATTGCGATGGCGGGACATGACCCTGGAAGACAATAAAACAACATGTGTGAGCAAGTCATGTGGCACACTTAACATTCTACAGTACAGATATCACTGAACTGCCATAAACAGCAAACTATTGTCTGTCAGAGAATGCACACTTTCAATACCAAATATAAGTGCTCAACCCACAACTGCCTAACAGTGCCTGACACAATCTATATATTAAAACATTTTCTGCACAGCAACAAAGAGAAACCACTATGTAAGACTATGCAATAGTACATAGCACACTGTATGCGACACAATGCACCACCTAGCCACAGGAGGCATATATCCAGCTAATGCATAATGAAATATGTAATCCATTGCAGTGAGTGTAAAGTCCAGTTACAGTATTACCAGTATACCACACTAGTTGTTGATGGAAAACCCCTGCCTACAATATGTGCACATTCATGAATATAGGAGGCATACTGCTGTACTAGACTATACATGTTGCTAGATACCCACGTATATCCTGTAACACACATATGACCAAGGGCATGTTACAGGCATACCCACACACACATCAGACATACATACAGGACACAGAGGTATGGCAACCCAGATGAGCTTTATGTGTGTACCATACAGTACTGTGTGTCAGAACTTACAAACCCTTATGCCTGAGGTATGTAATCTGTGAAGACCACAGGGAACATACAAAACAGTGTTTCCAAGCAATGTGGACATACACCATACTGTGCTGTTTAGGCCAACAGCTTCAGGTAGTACTACAGTTCATACAGGGGTTTGATTCACCAGCAGTACCAATCAATGAGCATACATGTACTGCTTTATCCTCCAATGGCACACCCCAGTTAACACAAAAGGACTACGTCAGACCGTATGCCATACTGCTTTTTCTAGCTAGCAATAGCATACACATCTTTTGCTGGGATCAGAGCTAGGACACATAATACCATGACAGAAACAGTTTCCCACTAAGCTATCCCACATATACACAACTGTGACACATTCACCAACACACTCAGTCAACCTTACATAGCAATTATTGCAACAAGTACATGGGGGTGTGTATTGGTTCATAGGTAGGTTATAAGCTATTGGCCCTAGGGCCTATAGAAGCCTAGCCAGATGGTACCCTGGCCTTTGACACCCAAGTAATTTAGTTTCATGTGTCCCTATCAAGCAGAGCCACAGAGGTGATTCCCGGGGTGTATTTCCTATCTCCCATTCAATCATCAGGACTATTCATGACGAGTGCTACTGAGGAGCTTTGTTTGCTATTGACAGGTAGTTTGTTCCAGAGTATGGGATGTCTCTGAGATAGGAATCTATCCCTCCAGCATGTTCTGTCTATTGAGGTGACAAGGTTTAGGTCCTTAGAGCATGTAGCTCGTAGGGATAGTGATCTGTTTACGTGGAGCATGTCCAACAGCTCTGGGTTTGACATAGCTTTGTATGTTAGGCAGAGGTCACCTCTGGGTTGCCGGTATGCGACACAGTCTAGCTGTGGTTTTGTGAGACAGTCTGCATAGGGCACCTGTTTGAGGACAGTATTACTCTTTGTGAGGTATGTCTGTGGCCTTTCCAGTTGCTGTAAATGTCTTGTGAGGTACATACCAGAAGGGACATTGTACTCTATAATGGGTTTTGTGAGTGATGAGTAGAGGGGAACACTGACCTCTTTTTCCCTGAATGACACAGCTTTTGTGATGAGGTGTGCCAAGTAGACAGATTACATGACTAGTGTGGCACTGAGATTATCAAGGGTGAGACTACTGTCCACCTGTGACCCATGGTCTCTTATCACACTTTCGGTATTAAGTCGACTACCACCTATGTGGTATTTCATGGGTACGGAGTTTTTAGCAAAAGGGATGCCAATGAATTTCAGACATTGAGCTTGAGGCCATGGCTTTGTCACCAGGCATCTGTCGCAGTAAATATGACTCTGTCTCTCCCCTCTCTCTCTCTCTCTCTCTATATATATATATATATATATATGTATATATATATATATATATATATATATATATATATATATATATATATATATATATATATATATATATATATAAATATATATATATATATATATATATACATATATATGTATATATATATATATACATATATATATATATATATATATATATATATATATATATATATATATATACATACACACACACATACATATAAACATCCATTGGTGTAGATATAGATATACATATAGGCACATATACAGTCCACCTTTCATGGTGGGAATATCAATTATGCGGAGTATGTGAGGTATACAGTTATGTAATGATATTGCACAGTCTTGTGCGAAATGCATTGAAAGTGTTCTCAGCCCATGTGGCTTTAGCAGGCCTCACTGGCTGCAACACTGCAAACCTAACAAATCACACCCACAGCGTTTAACCACCGCATGTCATATACCAGCACTGTATGCTGTCTTGTTTGCCACACACTACTACCTACATACAAATATGCACATAACAACCTTCACCAACATATATATGACCTCCCTTCAGAAACAGTTGCAGTATGTCCCTTGCTCTATGCACATGTACAGATGCTAATATATCTGACACAGATATATCTCTCCATATGTGTGTGCCATACACAGACAAGGTCCACACTGTTGTAAGTCCCTGGACCTCACGGCTGACCTTTTGGGCCTTGCTTCAACATGAACAGGTGTCACGTGTGAGCACACAGTAATATTAGAGGGTGTATAAATAGCTGCAAATGCTAGATTAGCATACTAGCCTGGTACAGCAGTTGGCAATGCTAAGCTACACATTGATATGACTATCATGCATGTGTTACTCTGTCACATCCATGGTTATATAGCTGTATGCGCTACTCCCCCAAGCAGCCATTGTCCACACTACTGTACAGCTCACAGATGACATGGTTCAGATGTTTGACATTTAATGCTGAGCTACATATATCACAGTTATATCCCACTGCACACAGCTTCAAACTGATTTGTCCATGGCAGTAGTTATGCAGAACATCTGTGCATAGATACGTACTGCTGCCACATATTGATGTTTCAAAGTATGTAGAGTAATCTTCAAATACATCTACTACATGCCAGTAAATACATATCTGTTACATACCTTTCCTTTGTATGTGTTCGTAGTTTTCAGTTTGCTGTATCTTTGGCTTTATTTTAATTTGTTTTGTTTTTTTTTTATTATTTTTTTTTCCACTGGTGTGGGTGGGGGTCTGTGTGTCTCTCTCTCTCTCTCTCTCTGTCTCTATCTCTGTCTCTCTCCCTCTCTCTCTCAGCGTCTGCAATGGGATGATTGCATGTGTGGCCAGCCTGCTTTTATAGGTATCTGCACATGTGCATGTGATGGCCTCTGCACCAATTGGTGGCCACCATTTGGTAATTGCATGCAGCCTGCTGTGTGGTAATTGCAGTACTCACTGTCATAGCAACCCAATGCTATAAATTGCTATGTCAGGTAGGCGTAGCCCTTTCAGCTTTCCAAAGTGGGGCCCATGCTTGTTTGCTGTGGACACCGTTGTGTAAGTCAGAAGGTTGGTATAGTTCTTATATCTGAAGCTAGGGGTGTAGCCAGTGATTTAAATGTTGTACTCAGACCTGAATGTTGCCACTTCTACTACACAGTTGTCAGTGTAGACTTGTACTCACCCCTACAAATGCTAACACAAGATACATGGGTGTATGTAGTTTCTTTTCTACTTATACAATTAACTGCCATACAAAAGTAGTTATTGAGATGTATTAATTTGGCACATTAACTGTTTGTGAACTGTTGTACTGTGAATATTACTTTACTCACTTTTGAACAGTTTGTGCTTTTTTAGTGTTGACATTAGCACAGGCTGCTCAAGAAAACTGGACAAATTTCAGTACTGAGTATGCCTACCTACATCCTTGGTAGACCCTGAACACACAGGTTTATTGTACATTTGGGTAGGGGTGCAGAAGGACAGAGAGCATTATGTATTAATGTGTGAACTTTATCTTGCTGGACTTAAAGGGTTGCTGTGTACCTGTTAGTTTACCAAGACAAGTAGTCTGTCTGCGTAGCTCCCAACTGTGGACCTATCCAGATGGTAGCCAGAGGTTAGCCTGTTATTCTTTGTCTGTGCACCACACCGGTCTTTTCAGCACTGGAACAATGGCATTGTCACAGTTGGCTGCTACCAGTACATGGCTACATCCCTTGGTATTTCAGTGTTGTAGGAGAACTCCTTCCAAAGCTATTTGCACAGTAACGGCAGAATAGCTGATATGCCTGTGTGTTTCTGCCTCTGCCAGGCCTCTCAAACACTCAGGTACATATTTGAACAGACTCAGAGAAAAGTATGTAGAAGTGAGGTACACCTTTACAATATTAGAGACATTAAGTTGAGACTTTGAGAGAACCAGAGCATATGGATTAATACACATTTCCTGATGTACAAGTGGTGTCTAACTCTTACTTATTGTCATTATTCATTAAGTGTAATTCGCCACCTTTCTGCCTAACGTCAGTAGCTTTCAGAGGGATTCAGAGGGACACAGCTAAAACCTGTCTCAAAATCAGGGACATGCCTGAAAATTAGTCACAGTTGGGAAGTATGGCCTCTACCCTAATCAGATATGCTAGTGTTTGTCCTGCTATGATACTGTGTGGGGGTTTTAAAGTGCTGCTGTAACATTATTTCCTGCTAGAATGGCTGGTTCTCTTTTCACAGTCATGTAATGCAATTCCACAAGAACTGCTGGTAAAGATCCAAAGAACAGGATTTGTGTTATGGCATTCCTATTTGTCCTTTACATTCACTCATTCTGATGCATGATATATTGATTTCAGCACCAATTTGTTGTATGTTTACCATGGCTCAGTGGTACTCCATGCAGTCTAGTGTGTACAAGGTTCGGGATTCAAGACTGACAGAGGTATTTTATTTTGCTGCTGAGCAGAACAAGGGCCCTGACATACAGAGTGACTAAGGCACTTTTAAGCAGTTGTTAGCGGGTTTGCATGGGTTTGTGCGATGCTTAGCTAAGCGCACACAGGCACACACTCGCACAAACCTGCTAACTACTGCTTAAAAGTGCTTACTCCCGCTAACCCCCGCTTTCATTTCTTTGAAAGAAAAGAAAATGGGGAGATAGGAAAGTGGTGAAAACAGTGTACAAAGAGGGAAAGACAGTAGGGAAAACAGCTCGGGATGTGCAGGATGGGTGTAGGGAAGGCCCATAGCTGCCCATTTCTTTAACAGCAACAGCTGTGCATATGCAATAAATTTGGAGGGAAATATGAAACCTTCAACCCCTGTGAAAGGGGTGAGTACAACAAAGTATGTTGTACTGCCAATTAAATATCAGTTTATGTTTCCAGCATACATGTGTGCAAAATGGGCAGTAATGTATGGGGCGTAATTTTTTTGGGGAGCAGAATGCCCTTTTTTTTTTTTCAGGTGAGAGTGGAATGTGGGGTAGGGGAAGTAGGTATATTTGGGGAGGCAGGTTGGGGAGGTAAAGAGACAAGACAAACAAGACGCATACAGGGGCGGTATATGACACGTGTGGTGGGTGAACACCATTGACGGGGAAGGATGTTTGGAAATCGCAAGCCCATGAGCCCACAGATGGCAACAGTGGAACTGAGATCCCCACCCATGGGCAGTCACCACTGCACCTTCACAGCCCAGAGGGTTGCTGTGCTGGGGGCTGCATAGGAGTGGCAGGCTCACCTGTGAGTCATGCCACTCGTGCCTCAAGCTGGCGTAGGGGATCAGCGACAGAACGCTTGATCTCCCTACGCACCACAGCCTGGACTGTTCGGATGGTGATAGGTGGCCCTCCTCTGCCCACGCTTGCACGGGGGGGGATGAGCCTCATCCCCTGCAGTGCTTCCACCTGAAGGTGGCACAGGGCCAATGGAGGAGGAGGTCCCAGGCTGGGCACTGGACCTGCTGGTGCCAGGTGCCATCGCCAGCTGAAGTGGGACAGGTGAGTCCACTGGGACCGGCCTTCCCCATACATTCTTTGTTTAGGAGGATTTAATGAAAATATGGGTTAGTAACAGTCAACAGCATTCCTAATTAGTTATAACAGCATGCAGAAGTGTTCCCATTAACCCAACACACCAGAGTTACAACAGTTGAACAGCAAGCATGACACATGCATATATGGGACAACAGTGGATATTACAACAGCATGCAGGTTTAATTGATGGCAACAGGCCACCAATATTGTGGTATTTGAACAGGGCACATGCATTGCAATAAATGCAGATATTTATAATCCAATAGGACATATGTCCCAACAAATGTTTTGAGATTAGACATACCCATTGAGGTGTGGAATTGCATTTTTTATGCACATACAGTAGGGTGGAAAATGATAGCTCCATTAACAACTTATATATCCTTCCAGTTTACACTACATTCCTATTGACTGCAGTTATATGTCCCCTACATGTATTATTACACTACACATTTGTCCTTAGATCGTGAAATGGGTTTTGCAAGATCTTTATATACATGGGCTGTATCTGACATACAAACTGTCCAGGATGCAGATGTTACTGCTACATATTTTGTGAGTTGCTCAGACACATTACTGCTGATATGGTACACTGACAGCTCTACTTTCATATACTTATCTAGATATGTGTAGGTGAAATTATCAGTTATATGTTAACAGCTCCCTACATTTCTGCCAGCACAATGACATTTCTGAGGAACACAATACCAAGCTACTCATGTGCCAGATTAACCTGTACATGCTGGGCATGAACCAACAGTTGAGGACTGTGAATATGCTTAAAAGCTACTGGCACTCCCTTCATCCACTTTATATGGGCCTACCCAACTGTGTGTTAATAGCGCTTAATACAACAGTACTATTTCTATAATGCAAGAATACAACAACATATCAAAGAAAATGACACAGACACACTCCAGGAATTATACCTTTATTAAAGACTTAAAACACTTTTCTAGAGGCTCTCTCATTTATTTTACAAGACAGTACATGCAGAATAATTATTAGAGAATTATTATACCTTAATTTATTGTGTTTAAACACATTTTTCAGGCTCTCTCATTTATTTTACATAACAGTACATGCAGAATACTTACTAACCTGCCTGGTGGTGCAGCCTTAGCAGCCTATCTGCATAGGCTTGCTGATTCGCAGCACGGACACCTGCAACTGTGAAGTAATTGAAGTGATATTGAGACATACCTATCCATAGTATACACTAGAATAGCAATTCTTACATACTTAATTCCATGGCTACTTACTCAGTAGTGGGGCATTTGGCATCCCACGGGCCTCCTGGATCCACTGGCCTAGTTGATCCACCTTGCATCTTCTCAGGTCTGCATGGTGGTGTCTGACCTGCTCACCAGTCTGAGGGACACCTGTGGCACTGGTGAGTTCATGAGCTAGACCGTCCCAGGCTTTCGCTTTGTATTGGGTGCCCTGGTACTGGCCCCACAGGAGTCTATCCTCATGATGGTGGACAAGGAGCCAAACCATAACTTTTGACTCCTCAATGCCCCAACTTTGGGCTCCAAAATGAGAGCCCTCTCCAGCACCAGCCATTGCTGCCTGCAGATGGGAGCTACAACTAGTTATGGATAGTATTCCTGCCTATGGAGCTTAAATATACATCATTTCCCGCACTTATTTGTGATTGGCCACTTTTGAAAAAATGCAGCTGAAGGTTCACCTGCTTAGCAATGGGTAAACTTACATTGATATGTATGTGTGTGTTGAAAGTGCATACTTATGTAAAGATGTCATGGCTTAGTGGTTCAGTACTGTGATTATGGTGCACAGTATCCTGGGTTCGTGGCCTGTCATTGCTTTTTATTTCACTACTGGCCAGACCGGCTAGGAGGTGTGGCTATGTTTTACCGACTTTGCTCGACTTTGCCCGACGTTGCTCTATGCTGCTCTAAGTTGCTCTACATTGCCTGATGTTGCTCTATGCTGCTCTACATTGCTTTACGTTGCCTGATGTTGCACTACGTTGCCCGACGTTGCACTGATTAGTGCGATGCACAGCTATGCGCACACATGTTCTGTTTGCGCTAGTTGGCACGATGCGCAGCTCTGCACAAAGCTATTGTGCTAGTTAAAGTGCTGCTAAGCTATGAGCAATTATACTGAAATGTGCTTAATACTGGTAAACTTTGCTTAGCAGTGCTTCACTTTACTTAAGTTACATTACTTCTGCATTAATCAGTATGTATAACAATTTCACTTTCTTATATATATATATATAAAATTCGTTCACTACTACATAGGCCATTTCAATGCTTTTTACTAAAATTTCATTGGTAAATGGAAGGAATTCTTTTCATATACGGATTTCCAATAGAAAATAAAAAGGGGAGTGGTGGGACTCGAACTGGGAATGCCTCCTTTTAGTATGAAGGTTCTACCACTACGCTACTGCTATTTTGCTTCATTTGCATATAAGTTTCTTATTATCCTCTTAGATGTCTTACTGCTAACTGTAGCTAAGCAATGGGCAAACACGCACAAACATGCGCAAATATGGGAATGATAAAAAAAAAGAATAAAAGATTTATATTTTATTATTGTACTGGGGTTTCGAATGTGGGGGAGTGTAGTGTTGGGTATGTACACATTTGAGTGGACTCGCTCATGTCAGTTGACATTTCCCTATTGTGATACTTGCAGGGGTATGGATTTTTGGACTGCTCAGCAGTCCGACACACCCCCTACACTCGTGCATGTTCCATGTTAGCCTTGGAGTTGAGGCAGCGTGCCCTCATTAATACGCATGGTGCGCTGCCGTCTTATTCTTACACTGGCGTTTCCATGTAAGCCTCCTCTACTCTTACACGGAGGATTCGTGAATCCTGGGGATTATGTATCTTGAACTCCTTGCAAACCTTTCATCACTAAAATGTAAAAACACTAGACTTCTTTACAACAATGTTTTCTCTTCTTCAGTTTCAATCCATTTATTTCTTGCAAGATTTTAGAGCTACAAGAACTGCATAGATTTAAAATTGCTGATATAAATTCTTCATATTATATAACTGTCCTGTAATTATGCTTGTTTTTTTATGACAAATGTAACTGCTGTTTTCCTTAGAACTGTCTTTAATTCACCTGCTATTATAAATGAACTGTGATGGAACTTTTCTCATCAAGCCTCCACTGAAAATGGGCTCTCCCCAGTCGGGTTTTCCTAGTCAACAAAAATAAATAAATAAAAATTACTAAACATAAACTGGAAAATATCTTCTACTTATTCTTTCTTGATTATTGTACATGTAATTACACAGAGAAAATGTGTTTTATATAGATATATATATATATATATATATATATATATATATATATATATATATATATATGAATAAACATTGAAAGACCAAGCTGCTGTTCACCACAACATCTAAACATCTTAAATACTGAATTCCCCTACTCCTGTACACCCAGGAACAAGTGTTAATATGTGTCCCTGAAGTGGTATGGACTTAGGAAATGTGTGCTAACATGGGTCCTGCTGGGTCACAAATCCATAAACTCACTATTGTGGTCTTCTGTGTTTTGGTCTTTCAATATTATGGTCTCAGGATTATGGGTTTCAATATTGCAGACTTTAAGATTGTGATAGCAAACCATATATAAATATATATATATATATATATATATATATATATATATATATATATATATAAAACCAGACATGAATGTACTTACTGTCTAAACAATAATTCATTATGATGGAAATAAGACTTTTAAAAATATATATATTATATCACTATGCAAAAGAGCTCTAAATGAGTAAACTAATCCATCTTAAACAAATTCCAGGAAAATCTTGCTAAATTTATCAAATCAAGGAGGGTTTTATATTAAACCAGACTAGCATCTATAAGAAACAGCAACAACAACAAGGTGTTCTTCAAGTATGGCAAAAAAATTAAAGGAGAATAGCAATAAATTTAATAGAGGTTTACTAAATAATTCAGTAATTCCTGTCCCTAAATTAAAAATAGAATATGGCAGACAAATTTTGCTCCAAATTCAAAAGTTTAGTAGAGTAATTATTACACTTTTGCCCACTAAGGATGGCACCCCTCAACATAAATGACATAATAAACAAGATATTCAAAAAATATGCTCACCACTTTCACAGGACCCTACTACACTCATCTTAGTTTCATACATAATATATAAAATATCTGTTAAGACCTATGTACATCTTGTTAAAATTTGTCATAGCTAGATGTGTCCCAGAAGTCTGGCATCAAGCAACAATTATCTCTGTATAAAAGGGCATTATTGCACTTGAAACAAACATCAATAAGCTAATCGTCTGACTTGTGTTCTTAGCAGACTTGTAGAGCATGTAATAACTGAGTTTATCCTAAAAAAGATTGTGAACATTTTGTTAAGTGATATGAAACAATATGGTTTTATTAAGTGAAAATCCTTCCTTCGTAATCCTGTGGTATTCTTTGATAAATAGTATTAGCAGTAGATGAGGAACTAGCCACACATACTGTACACCTAAATCTTATAAAAAGTATTGGACACTATCCCCACAAAGGCATTGCATGCAAGCTCAGTCAGTTCACCATTACTATTCAGGTCCACCAGTGGATAAATAATCAACTGAACAGAAATACTAATGAAATAGAAACAAAAAATTATATATATCCAGGAATAATAAGGTACTCACTGGATTCCATAAGCAATTGAAATTGGGACCACTCCTATTTAGTCTATTTTCTTAGATACAATTACAGATGATGAATTGTTTTTGCAATGCTGAGGACTGCAAACTGGGCAATATAATCACTTTCATTAAAGATGTCAGCATACTTTAAAAATGTTTGAACAAAATCATTCTTAGTGCAATAATAATAACCTCTGTCTCAATGCCAATAAAGATGTATTTGTTTGTTTTTCTTTGTTTTTTGTTTGCTTGTATTTGTTAACTGAGGTAAACCTCTAATCCATGTGGACCTTTTTCAGACTCAGCTTGGGACAACTGTCTGGTTAAGTGACTTACTCAGATAAAGGATGCATCCTTTATTTATAAAATTAATGGGAAAACAATTTACAGTAAATTAAACTTTGATTAGTGTGTTGCAATCTAAATTTAGAAATCTTAATGTGTAAGTATTTCATCCTCAAATGCATTGCCAGTATATTATCTAAAGAAACTGTGTCCTTATCTATTATCTATTCATCTATATATATATATATATATATATATATATATATATATATATATATATATATATATATAGATACACACACACACACACACGCACTCATGCGCACACACACACACGCACACACACACACACACACACACACACACACACACACACACGCACACACAGAAAAAAATAAATTCACAAACGTGTAAATACAGTTTATTAGCCTACTGACACTGAGAATTGAGCACTATTGGACCTCCTGCCCCACCCCACATGAGACATTTTCTTGGTCACTTCCTAGGTCCACGATCCTGAAATGTAGAGCTGCTAACCTTACTCTCCCTGTAAAACCCATAGCCGCACTTTCTTCCATATGTTCCATAAGTTCAAGAAGGAATTTCACTACTTGGTCAAGGTAAATTTTCTGTCTACCTAAATCTATTTCTGTGTGTGTGTGTGTGTGTGTGTGTGTGTGTGTGTGTGTGTGTGTCTGTCTATATATATATTTATATATATATATATATAGACAGACACACACACACACACACACATATATACAAATAGAAAGATATATAGAGAGAAAATAAGCTCAGGTATAGACTACAAAACTATAGTATAGGGGCGGAGCCTGAATGGCTAACTGAAAGCAGCAGTATTTTAGAGCTCCATATAACTAGTAAAATAAGACAGGAAAAAATATTATTATTTTTTCTTCAAAGTATAAAATCTTATAGATAAAGGACTAATTTACATAATTAGAAGCTTTGGTGAAGTTTTCCAAATAATTTCCTGTCAAAAAGCTTGGAGATATATTCACTTGTTAAAATGAGCAACTCAAGGAATTCTCACCAGGATGCTGCCTTAAAGAAGGAACTACAACAGATGGCATCTACCCTGCAGGAGTTGTCTTTGAAGATGGATGATTTTAAAGAGAACCTAGAAAATCTTAAAACAAGCAGTCAAAAACAGGCTGACACCCTCAAGGAAATGGTACAACAACACCAGACAAGGATAACAGGAAAAGAGATTTCTCTAAATGACTTAGAAAGCAGACTTAAGGAAGAGGAAACACAGAAAGAACTGCTTCTTAAACAAAACACTTGGTTGGTTAATAAAGTAGATGGCTTGGAAAATAGGGAGAGGAGAAATAACATCAGGATTTTCGGATTACCTGAAAACACAGAAGGTGAGGATATTAATTCATTTTTATCAAGCTGGATCCCTGACTTTTTAAATTTAAAAGAAGGACTTTCCTTTTGCATTGAAAGGGCACACAGAGCTCTTGGGAAACCTGCCACTAACTCAAACTCTCCTCCTAGGTCAATAATTATCAAATTTCTTTCATACTTGGACAAGGAACTGATTTTAAGATCTGCTTGGAGGAAGGCACCTCTAAAATTTAATAAACAGAGCCTGATAATATTTGATAACGGCTACTCATCTAGAATAATGGAACAAAGGAAAAAAGTGTGGCCATGATAAAGTTTCTGAAACAAAATAACATCAAGGCACAACTTGTATATGCAGCTAAGATAAGAATACTGTATGCCAACATGATAAAGACTTTTATAGACTTCGAGGAAGTCTCTTTATTTATTAAAACTAATAATATGATTACTTTACCATAAGATATGGATTGGATGTCACTTCTCTCAAGAGAACAAAAGAAACAAATGTCTGGACAGATGTCAAAAAGAAGCAAAAGACTGATACTGTTACAGCCAAATCTCTCAAAGCATCTACTATGATATGAATTGTTTTAACATTACTTTAAAGGACCAATTTTCCTGCTTGGAATTTTAAAACAAAGGTAACTAACTACTGGAATATTTATCTATATTTTTTGAAAATAGATGACACATGAGAGTTTTCACATTACCTCGGGTATGTAAAACAGGGTACTTTTCTTTCACAGAAGGAGAGTTATATAGCACATAAAATATTTATACTGTAAATCAACATGCATATTATATGTGTATTTTCTCTTAATTTTCTTTTTTCTTTCTCTCTCTTCTCTGTTTTCTCATTATTTATTTTAACTGCATCTTGTCTCCCTTTCTAAATTCTCTCCTATTTACTATACTAATATAGTCTGTATATATTTAATAACTCATTATCTGTACATAGATAAATAATAGTCTAAAATAATCTAGTTTTAAGGTAGTCTAACTGGAATAGTGCACTTAATTAATTGTTATTACAATATTTATTATTTATTTATTTATTTTTATTTATTTTATTTATTTTATATTTGTTGACCGGGCTAGTCTAGCTGGATACATATCCATTTTCAGCAGTGGCCTGGGGAGAAAGGCTCCACGAACAAATACATCAAGGCATTAAAAACTTAGAAAAAAAAATGACTAGCTTAAATTATACAGCATAACATGTAAAGAAAGTAAATTTTGTGAATACTGTACAGATACATTAGAGTAGATTTTGGAGATAAACATGTCTTAATTCAATAGAGGGGTTACAAATACAATCAGGCAACAGTTAAACATAGTAATTAAGCATCAACATTCATTTGAGAGAAAAAATAAAAACCACTAAGTAAGAGAAAGAAAAATAGAGACTAGGAAGGACAATAATGCAGGTAAGAAGGGGTTAGTTGTTGATAGTCAATGACTCTCAAGGTGGGGTATTTGTTATAAAGCATGAGAGGAGGGGAGGAGAAAAAGTGAAGAGTATTTTTCAATCAGGCTTTGAGCAGGGGCAAAGCCATTGTCTTTTTAGGTAATGTCTGAGGTGTTTCTTAAAGAGTTGTGTAGATGAGAGAGAAGTGAGTGTATTTGGAAGCCTATTCCAGATTCTACCAACAACATTGGAAAAGAGTGAATCTCCTGCTTTGTTATTAGATATATTGTTGGCAATGTGTAACTTATTAGCTGAGCATAGTGTTGTAAGATGTTTGTATGGGGAGATCAGATTAGAGAGGATAGGGGTGTTGGTGGGGTGGTGCAGAATTTTTTGTGCAATCAGCAGTTGATTGTATTGTAGTTGGTTTTGTAGTTCTAACCAACTGAGTTGTTGAAGGTTGAGACAGTGGTGGGTTCTATAAGGGGAGCCAGTGGCAAATCTAGTAATATTATTATAGCTAGTTTCCAGTTTGGAAAGATTAAGCTTAGATAGATTGGTATAAATGGCAGATGCATCGAACAGGGTAGAAGTAAGCTGAGTCTGGGCAATAGATTTCCTAGCTAGTGGGGTAAGGAAGGGTTTTAGTCTATACAGGGAGCCTAGTTTTTTATTGACGGTTTTTATAGTATTGTTAACATGGACATCGAAGCTGAGGTTATGGTCAATAGTTATGCCGAGGAGACGAGCAGTAGAGTCAGGGGAAATACAAGTACCATTGTCAGAGGTAATGGTAAAGTGGATCTGGTGGGATTTTTGGGTGGGAGTAAAAAGCAAAAGTTTTGTTTTTGGGGGGTTAAGGAGCAGGCAGCGTTGGGTAAACCATTTTTCTACTTTGTTAAATACAGTTTGGGTAAGGGTCTGGAGGGAGGAGGAAGACTTGGCAGTACAGATAAGTGTAGAGTTATCAGCATATTGTATACAGGAGGTTTGAGGAAAAGTGGTGTGGAGATCATTAATGAAAATGGAAAAAAGAAGAGGTCCTAGGATAGAGCCTTGGGGTACTCCAGTGTCCACTGGGAGGGGTGGGGATAGTTTATTGTCCCAGAGTACTACTTGCTTTCTGTTTTCAAGATAGGATTTAAACCAAATGATTGCTTGTTGGTCAAGATATTGGGCTTTTAGTGCATTGATAAGTAGGTTATGATTAACCATGTTGAAGGCTTTTGATAGATCGATAAATAGAGCAGATGAGAGAGAGTTGTTGTTTCGATTCTTGTTAATACAGTCAGTAAAAGTTAGCAGGGCAGGTGTAGTACTATGAAAGGGCCTAAAACCGTGTTGGCAATTAGCAAGCAAGTTATTGTGGAGAAGGTGCTGAAGTAGTTGATGGTGGATACATTTTTCCATGATTTTAGCTAAAGGGGAGAGTAAAGCAATTGGACGGTAGTTGGAGATATCAGTGGATTTACCTCCTTTGTGTAAGGGGATTATATGGGAGATTTTCCATAAGGAAGGGATGTAACCTTTTGAAATAGTTCTGTTTATAAGGATAGAAACAGGGTATGCGATGGCTTTAGCAGCGATTTGAAGGTATTCTGCTGGGAGACAGTCAGCAGAAGGGGTGCAGGGTTTAAGTTTTTGAAGGAGTATTAGATTAATGATAGTCACTGTTATGCTTATTAGGATTGGGGACGTGTCCGTGATTAACTCTGAAATGTTCCATTCATGTACATATGTCCTTTGAATTATTTCCTTTTAGTATTAACAAATATATTAAAAAAAAAAAAAAAAAGGAGGGAAAAATGTACTGTTGGTTAAAATAAGTGAAGCTTTCTTCACATTCTATTTGCGTTGCCATAGCAACAGTAAACAATTGCTGCAGTTTCTAAGGACACTGTGAACCTGCAAAGTGCATTTAACCTCACAGATAACAAATAATAACAAAAAGTAATATTGTTTAGTTATTAAAATGAAAAACAACCTAAGCAAGGTAAAATAAATATATAATAGGACTATTTGTAAATATTTTATGATTTATCCTCATAGGATTACATATTCCTGGAAACACAACTGAAATGTTCCCAAATGACATGTGCACTTAAATGTAGCTGTTTGATTAAAAAGTATTACTCTGTTTAACATGTTGATTTCACAAGCTGTCTGCACTGTAAAAGTTACATTTGATATGTTACTTGAAATTGTCAGTCTCTAGAGCACATGAAAAGATACATATTACTTTTTGCAACTTATCTTTGTAGTTACCTCACACGCTGTACAAACTCACTTGGTAACTGATAGCTATTCATTTAAAATATCAGTTTAAATATTAAATGTGCCCTTGAAATGCTATTGACATTTTGACAAAATATAATCTGAACTGTAAAATGAATGACTTGAAAGAAGAGAAATAATGCATAGATTTCAAAGACAGTCCTTGACACTACAGTAAAAGTAAAAATATATATTCACAAGGAAGTATTGAAATGTTTTAGTCTTCCAGTTAAAATAGCTTACTGTCAACATTTTGCGATATCAGAAAGTTTGAAGTGCTAGGAAATTACTATTCTTTGTCTTTATAATGATTATTAGACATATGTTAGACTCTGCTTTGTTTAATGAATTCTGACATATGTTTATGAAGAAAAGTGGACTCCAGTTACTCACATTGGACTACACATTCCTGAAAACTCAACTGAAATGTCCCCAAATTACTTGTGAATTTAAATGAAACTGCCTGATTAATAAGCATAATTAACTTTAACAACCTGAATCCATAAACTACCGCTCTATATATGCTACATTCTATATGTCACTTGCATATGACAGTCTCTAGAGCACACGAAAAAATACATATTATTTTTGCAACATGCTATATTTGCACTAACCATACATTCTAAACTAACTCAATTGGCAGCTGACAAGTTATTTATTTGACACATCAGTCTAAATATTAATTGTGCCCTTGAAATATTGTTGCCATTTTGACAAAACAAAACCTGAATTGAAAAAGGAATGATTTGAAGAAGTGAAGTATTGTACAGATTTCAAAGACAGCTATTGACACTACAATATAAGAAGAAATGTATACATGCAAGGAAAAATTTAAATGCTTTATACTTTTAGTTAAAATAGCTTATTGTTAACTTTTTGCTTTATCAGAAAATTTAAAGAGCTAGGAAATTATTTCTAATTTGTCTTTATAATGTTTACTAAAGTGATGTTAGTCACTGACTTGTTTAATGGATTGCAAGTCATGTACAAGATGGATTACTGAATGTTATTTCTGTTTACCTATGTTTGCTGAATTTCTTTTATTAGTACTGATTTAAAACAAGGGAAAGAAAGGGAAGGGAAATCTCTGTTTTTGGTCAAGGGAGGAGAGGCTTAAGAGTATTCTAACTCCCCCAAGAACTCTCTAAGATGCTCTAAATACTATTTGATTAATACTTACCTAAGGTAAGTCTTGATTACCATATAGGTACCTTCACATTCATTCTAGACCTGATGTGATTACCCATTCTGGAAGCAGGAGGTGCCCTATGCAGGATGGGAATTGCCAGGGTGATCATAGTTCATTCTTGGACTCTGCTTTGTAAATCTATATATATGTAAAAGCACTGCACGCTAGAATGTAGGGTGCCTCTACTCAGAGTCAGGATACCACTGATAAGCCATGTCTTTTCATTAGTGTAAGTTGAAGTTGGTGAGCTGAAGAGTAGGAAAGTAAAGGAAGACAGTACATCTACAGTAAATTCATATTTCATTGGTAATCACTCATTGTCTCCTGCAGAGTCCTTTTAGTCAAATTATTTTAGTAATAATCTATTTGTTGTTGGCCTATTTAGTGTATGCTCCTCTGTTACATTTAATTTATCCAAAATGACATATCTGACATATTTGGGATCTCTTAAGGGTAATATTGGATATTTTCTAAGTCAACATAATAATTGTTTACACTACTAACATTCCATCCTGATATATAAAATACTACAGAACAATAATAGAATAATATAGAATTTCATATCTCTTTTAAGAAAATTCTCCATATAATAATTTAACATATGGAGGTCAGTTGATATTGTTGGTTAAACGTATGAGTGATAATCCAATAGATCTATCTTTATCTATTGGATTAGGAATGACTTTCATTCCATGTTTAATGGGAAATTCATATTTACTTGTATTTGATACTTTAGAATTAATGTTTTATAGAAGTACTTTTTTAATGCCTGACCAGAATTTTACCCTACTTGTATTTAAAGAAGAAAGAACATTAAATTACACTCCCAAATGTACACACATAAAAATAACATTCAATGTTATCAGAGAATATGGTATAACTACTATAATCAAAATAAAAAAATAGAAGCAAAATGTTTCTTCCAACAATAACTTGAAATGGATTTAACATTCTTATCATTAAATACTAATAGCTTAAATAATGCAAATAAAATATCAAACTTACTAAAATATTTAAATATAAATAAAGCACAAGTAGTATTTCTCCAGGAACTGCATTTTAAGACTAATGATAGCTTTATTTGGAACCCTAAGGACTATACAGTCTTAGCTCAATCCTCCTATAGAACAAAGACAAAAGGAGTATCAATTCTCTGGAAGAAAAAACATAATCACTCCAAAAGTTATTTATAAATATGAAGACAAAGAAGGTTTACTAGCATTTGTTATAATTAAATTTAATAACAGAATATGGACCTTATCTAATCTATATTGGTTCCCAGGAATTGGAGCAGGAATGGTTAAAAAACACCTAGATTTTATTTCCAACAATCATAAAGGAAATCTTATACTGGGAAGAAACTTTAATTGTACCTTAGAAGCTTCTGAAACCACCAAGAAGTCTTTTCGCATAGCAACTATTTCAAAATCCTTAAAAAGATGGATTGATTCATTTAATTTAATAGACACTTTTAAAGTAAACAACGATAAATCCTTATTATTTTCCCATAAAGACCATAAATTTGGAACACAAACCAGAATAGACAAATTATTCGTAGTTCAAGATTTACAAACAAAAATCCTCAACTTCTCAATAGTTCCATGCCCATTCTCAGATTATGACTCTCAAATAATTTAGCTCCAAATAGAGTTTAAACCTTTAATCCTCTCAACTAGAATTCCATCATATATCACGAAAATTAAAGAATTCAGACCCTGGATGTTGTCAAAACTACAATTATTTCTTGAAATTAATAATACAAAATAAATCAGTAGAGTCATGGTTTGGGACTCATTAAAAGTGTATTTATTTGGTATGACCCTTAGCTGGTGCAAAAACAAAGTTAGAAAGTGGGAATCTGAATCATTAGACTTGGAAACCAGACTCTTGACAGCAAAATCTAAAAAAAAAAATCAGAATTGTCCAGAAGTCAAAAAAGAAATAGAGGAATTAAATAAAAAAAATAATTAAATTCTAACACACAAAACTTGGTCTAGCCTTGGAAAAATTAAAAATAAACTCATTTGCCACCTCCCTCAGATATCTACATAACTTATCTACAAGAATTAAAATACAATCTAAAGCAAATAATATTAGTAGTATATGTCATGAAAAGAAAGGGAAAAAAGTATCAGATATAGGAGACATCCTTGAAGCATTTCGGTTCCATTATATGGAACACTCCAAAAAAAAAGATTTAGATACCAACCAAATAAACTTAGATACAAACCTTATCAATATAAATAAAATTCATGAAAACTTAAAACTAGACCTACAAAAACCTATATCCTACAAAGAAATTGTTGACAAGATAAAAGAAAGTAAATCTAACAAAGCTCCAGGGATAGATGGTATAATTACGGAAATTTACAAACTCTTCCCTTCAACAGTAATCTCCCTCTTTCATAAAATTTTGCTAGAAGTCCAGTCAGAAGCAAAAATACCACCCTCATGGAAATATTCTCTCATAACACCAATTCTAAAAGATAATAAATCATCAGACCTTGCACCTCATACAGACCTATATCATTACTGAATAATGATTACAAAATATTCATGTCAATCCTAGCTAACAGAATGAAAACCCCACTTTCAAAGACAATTAATAATAATCAAGCTGAATTTTTATATAACAGGCACACACATGATAATATTAAAAGGATACTTACTTTTGTAGATTTTGTGAATAAAGAAGATAGAGAAACACTTGTAATCGGATTAGACATAGAAAAAGCCTTTGATTCCCTCAACTGGGAATATCTATTTAAAACTTTAGCATTATTTGAATTTCCTCCTCCCTTCATCTTATTACTAAAAAACATATATATTAATAACTTAGCCTACATTAAATTAGGTCCTTTCACCTAGGAATCTATCCATATAATGAAAGATACTAAACAAGTATGCCCCCTTTCTCCTATTTTATTTGCTTTGGCTATAGAAATACTTGGAGAAATAATATGCAATAATCCAAGAATAAAAGGAAAAGAAGTCTATGACCAGCACATATCTAAAATAATGCTTTTTGCTGATGATATTTTATTAACCCTATCAAACTCCAGAGAGTCATTAGGAGAGCTAGAAGAAGTAATGGAGAAATTTTATAAGATTTCAGGTCTACACTTTAATAGATCAAAATCAAAATTTCTATTTTTAAATAAGAAAAAAGAACTACAAGTTACAGATAAATCCATCATAGGAAAACAAGAACTTACACTAAATTATTTAGGAATAGTGTTATGCAAAAATATAAACAAAACAATATTAATAAATTATAAAAACATTATTGAAACAATATATATATATATATATATATATATATATATATATATATATATATATATAAAAGTGGAACAAAATTATATTAACTTTTGAAAACAGATTGCAATTTATAAAAATGGTCTTATTGCCAAAAATACTATATGTAGCATTAGCAATACAGTTAATTCCTGAAAGATGCATTCTTAAAGAAATAAACTCATATTTAATAAAATTTTTATGGTATCCCAAAAGGAATAGAGTAGCTCCAACTCATCACATTAGACCCTGGAAACAAGGAGGATTGAACTTCCCAGAAATAGAAACATATATTAAAGCATCTGTGCTTAAAACTACAATAGACTGGATAAACCCAAATGATTTTGCCAACTGGAAAAAATTAACAACGGCTATATTAACAAATGAATTTAATCTGTTAAAAAAATGTTTAATACTAGACAAATCAAACAAACCCTGGTAGATACTATGCATAAGTATACAATATAATATAATAAAACCTTCTAAAACAACACTGATTAATCATTACATCAGTTCCTTTAGGAAACTTATCAATGCAAACATAGATCTAAAACTTTGGTTTGACCTTTTAACCCCATTTACCATCACTAAGAACTTTCCTCACAAAATATATAGGGAAACAATAACCTCCTGGGAACAAAATGGATTCTTATGCTGGTTTCAATATGTAAATAAATTAAAAGTTTTAGCTACACATATGATAAAAACTGCTTACAATATTCCAACACAGGACTGGTTAACCTTACAAAGCATTATAATGTACACTCAAGATTTATGCAGATTAATTAATAATTCCTCATTTAAAGATATTCCAAATCTAATAAGTTTTCTGTATGAGTTTATATATAATAATTGTGAAAAGAAAAGTTCCATTTCAAATCTATATAAAGAGCTAATAACATATAAAACAATTCCCAAACCGTCAAACTGGCAGTTCTTAACAAGGTTCTATATCATATATTCGAAATTCCAAAATATCGAACACCATAAGCTTGAACTTGGAATTTCGAAATATGATAACATCGAACATTCAGAACAGTGAATTTTTTTCCCAGGGAAAAAATTTGCTGTTCTGAGAAACATACACACAACACAAGCATGCCAAAATAAATAAATAAACCACACACATACACTTGAAACCCTACTTCTAACCCTACACTAAACTGTACATACATTCCTATCTATCCACTAACCTTAACCCGCACCCTAACCCTAAGGTCTGTAACTATCGCACACTTACCCATACGAAACTATACACAAACAAACTAATTAAAACACACACATACATGTAACAAAATCCTTTTTCAAACCCTACACTAAACCATACATATATTCCTACCTATCCACTTACCTTAACCCGCACCCTAACCCTAAGGTCCGTAACTATCGCACCACAGTGGAGGAAATCGTGAAGCCACGGAACAGTCCACCAAAATCTTGCCCTAGGTAAGAATTCAATGTTCTGGGGCTTCACTATTTTCATCCTTCAATGTAGTTGGTTCGATATTATAACATTCGAAGTTTTGCAACTTCGATGTTATAATATAGATCGCTTAACAAAAGGACAGTCATTGCAGTTAACAGAAGAAATTAAAACTAACATCTTACTATCAGTTAATTACAGATCTAACACACAGTACTGGAAAATATTTAACTGGAAATTCTTACATAGAGCATTTTTAACACCAGATAGAATTAAAAAAATCAGTACTACTACAAATGGTTTTTGCTGGAGGTGTGAAAAGTCAAATAAAGCAGACTGGATTCATATTTTTTATGAATGTAATAAAATTAAATCATATTGGAATGGAATCAATCATTTTTTACAAGCTTTATTTAATGAATCCTTTACCTTAACTAAAGTATTGATTATACTAAACGTAAATGAAGGTCCCTACCTGAATAAGACAAATATGTATTTGTTATGGACAGTACTTGCTATATCTAGGAAATGCGTAACCAGAAGGTGGAATTCAAATACACCCCCGACCTTGGAAAAATTCTACACTTTACAGAAGACAACTGCATGATGGAAAAAAAATCAAAGAACTACAAATCTATCTCAGGCCATTGGTAAATAATCATTGGAAGAAAGTTATATCTTCGTTGGACACTCTGCAATAATCAAATTGTATCTCTGATAACTGATCTGTTAATTCTATATTTAATAACATACAGTGTATATAACAAAGTCAGGCTATTGTAAATATTGTTTACAGTTGTTTAAAATGATATTTAAAAATATTATGTAAATGTTATTTTAATTGAAAATAAAAAAAAAATATTTGAGGAAAAAAGCTGTAGTATACAACCTAAAGCAAACCACTTGCATCAGGTTAAGAAAGTTTAGAGATTCTTATCAGTAAATTGAGTGGTTTGGCACTGAGAGATCATGTGAACTATCTTTATTTTCTGTATTCTACACTTTACTTAGAAGAGACCTGTGCCAAATATATAAAACATTTGCTGAACTCATTTCTGTTTGAAAACTTGAAATTACAATGTACAGTGAACTGAGCCAGTGCAAGATCATGTAAACCACTACTTAAAATTAACAGAAATAAAAAAGAGACAAATTCACTATCTCACAAATACCAAAACTTAAGGATAAATTATTATTTGCAATAAAGTTAAGACACCTTATATACACTATTCAAAAACAACACTGGTAAGGGCTTGGGTAAAAGAAAATGCCAACAACTGCATCAGCATCTCCAAGGGTTTCATGGAGGAAGTTCCTTCCTTGGAAAATGAGGCAAACATTTTAATGCATGCAGGACACAGTAAAACTACTGGAATCATTATAATAATACCCCTCAGCTGTATCACCTATGTCGGTACAGTCTGCATTTTTTCTGCTTTTTTTTTTTTTTTACTTGGCTGTGTAGCTCTGGAATGTGTCACCACACTTAGTTGTCTAAGTAGAACTCTAAGGTCATATACTTACAGATAAAAAAACTCTGAGGGAGAGACAGATAGAATGTATGTGAGCCAAATGAAAGTGGTGTTGTCTTGCGACTGTCCAAGCAAGTTAAAACACTGTTTAACTTATAGTTTGGACACTGTATACATACTAATTTCACACAGCTCAATACATTCATGTTCTTTCTTTTTAATTGTTTACTTACTTTTACCAAGTTCAAGGTGGAGGGGTGTTTATAACAGCAAGTAGAAAAACATTATTGTGACCATTGTTTACACTTTCTGATGAGCAGACATTACAGGGAATTGCCAAAAGTGGCTTTCTTTTCAGCAGGGCAGTCTGTGGATGACATCAGAGGACAGCTGAGTGGTCACAATAGGGTGATTATTGTTGTAGCTTGGCGAAGGGTGAGGACATTATATAGAATCTGAGAAGTACAATTTGAACTACATTTCCATGAGCATTTTTGTTTCACTTTCATCATAACCTTACAACAGAGGGATACAAAGAAGGTGGATATATTTTCAGAAACCAGATGGAAAAGTAGTGTAAGTCTGAAAAGACAGGGCAGTTATGTGATCTGAATTGCGAAAGAGCAATGTATGTGTCTTTGAACAGCACACTGAAATTCATTAGTGATGCCACTATGCATTTCACTTTCTTCAAAACCGGACACCAGAAATGTCAACAGAAAGTAACTCTCTTGTTTTAGAATGAAGGCTATGTATGAAAACATAGAACAGTTACATGATCATACAAGATAATCACTAATACAGCCAGTTTGGGGAGAGCTGGTGTATATATACTTGTCTGAGAGCAGCAGGTAGAAATGCATAACAATGGTCATTTGTTTCTTTCACTTTCCTCATAAGCATCAGCTGTGTATACAGATGGTGGATATATTTTAGGTTAGGGTTGTGGAGGCATGATATTTGTGAAAATACTAAGTAGCTTCAGGATTGCTGTCAAGTAATAATAATATGACTTGTTCTGGATAGTGCATTTGTCTAACAGCAGCAAACTGAAATACATTATGCTGTTGATTTTCTTTTCAGTAAGACCTGATAAGTGTACTGACTGTGGTGGATATCATATTTAGAATAACAGGAAATGTATGAAAGCAATATCAATTATAAGATATCTTCTGAATTATTATTAGCATGGCTTGTTATGGAGCAGTATCTATCAAACAGCAACTTGGTTATTATAAATATGACATGACTTCATGGTCAAAGATGGCGCACCCTCTCAATAGAGATGCATTCTGCTGAGACATTACATATGCAATGCAAGTTGAAGTTAATGGGTGTAATTTTAGAAACACACTAAAGACATAAACATGTTTTAACTTTTGAGTTGCTACTTTATAATTATAATTTCACAACCTCACTAACCCAGATATCTTTTGATTCAGTTCACAACAAATATGCATGATTTACTTTTCTGCATAATATACAAAATGGTAAATATATTTTCCTTTACAAAATAAATATGAAAAACACCTTTTTCTGAAAGTGCTTTTTTTCATGCATTTGAAATTCTATGACAGGATTTCTAGAGACTGTAACATGGCACTCAGAAATTCAATGTGTATCTATTCTATCACCTATGCAGCTGAAGTACATCCAAACTGCAGTCTATAAGTAATATCCATATTTGTCATCAAAAGAATTGCTAGAAAATAACAGAATGCTCAGGGTACTTAACCCTGTATTGACATTCTCCATCAGTAGGCATGCATAGCCATTAGAATGCTCCAGGTTAGAATGCTGCATTTTAATCATTTTCTATACAATATGAATAAATGTTTTTTTCTCAGTGGCAGAATGCAGTCTGCTTCCAAAATGTGTCTTTGTTGTGTTATCATTACATCAGAAGTAAACAGGAAATTATTTGTATTTTACCAGATCAAGAAGCATTTCTGTTCTGCTATATTGGGGTATGGCATATGTTCCATCTACACAAGAAGACATTGTGCTGGCATATATATCAGATCTGAGGTACATTGAAATGACATTCTTGAGTAAAGTTGTAACTAAGTATCTTGTTAGAATTTCCTGATTTTGAGAGGCACCTTTATAACCAAAGCTTCTTACTTAAAAAAACATCTCCTCCAAGAATCTCCAATTAAAAACAAAATTACCAACCTTGAAACATATCTTCAATCAAATTTCAACCATAAAACTAAAAAACACATATTCCAACTACAGAAAAAGCTATACGATCTTAATACTAAAAACTTATCCCACCAAGAAATAGAGACCCTAACAAATTATTTTGAATGGTCCCACATGCCATCTAAATTCCTAGCAAGATTAATCAACCAAAATAAACTCTCTCCTACCAAGGCAGAAATTATCATAATAACCATGATATAATTTTGAAATTTGAAAACCTTTACACTCACTCATATAGCTTCCTCAATTTCTCACCAAATAAACAAGATGTGGAAGCTTTCTTAAATCAACTAAACTTCCCTAAACTCAACCCTGAACAGCAAAAATTATTATCATCCCCTATCAGTCAACAAGAAATAATAATGACAATCAACAAACTTAAGCCTAATAAAGCCCCAGGACCTGATGACCTTATCGCAGAATTTTATAAATTATTTGCCGAAAAGATATCTTTCTTTCTCCTACATCTATTTGAATATATCATTCATAATGGAATATATGACATACACCTAAATGCCTCTAAAACAATCCTTATTCCTAAATCAAACTCTGATCTTAAAAATCCTTGGAATTATAGGCCTATTGCTCTAATCAATTTTGATATGAAGATGTTCGCATCAATCCTAGCTAACAGAATTAAACTTATCATCTCATGTATTGTTTCTTCAGAGCAATCAGGATTCATTCAAAACAGACAAACTTTTGCCCACAAAGACACACTTGATGCCATGATAACCCTCTAGCCATACCCGCAACCCAATATATGCCTTGGCCATTGATGCTTCCAAAGCTTTTGACAGACTAAATGTTGAGTTTCTACTATCCATTCTGCCCAGGTTTAATATTCCCCAGCTTTTATACAAGCCATCAAAACTCTCTATTCTAATGCAAACACTATCTTACAAATTAATAAAAATGTTTCCTCTTGCATTGATATTAAGAATGTGGCCAGACAAGGTTGCCCAATGCCCCCTTATTTATTTAACCTATATATCGAACTCTTATTTTTACTAATCACTCAAAAAATGTTCCACCTTATTCCTACTCTCTTTAATACTAAAATTGCCCTATCAGCTTTTGCTGATGATCTAAATCTATATTACTCTCTTCCTAACTTAGATCTCCAGAAAATACTGAATTCTATTGATAACTATTCAATATTTTCTAACTATAAATTAAAAGTAGAGAAAACAGCTATTTTCCCATTAACTCTTTCTGTCAACTACCTATTTATGCTATATCCTCCAATATCAAAGTTAACCACTCTCTACAATACCTAGGAATATCATTTCACCAAGACCCCAAACAGCTCTACTTAAATAATATCACCAAACTCTGGTCTAATATTCATCAGGATCTAAATAGATGAGCAAAACTGCATCTCCCACTTCTTGCTAAAGTAGCCACAATTAAAATAAATATCCTACCTAGATTTCTCTATGTTTTCAATGTCTCCAGCATAACAATCCACAACAAATTTTTCAAATCTCTTCACTTTTCTATCTCCAAATTCCTATGGTCCCTCAAATCAACCAGAATTAGTTACAGAAACTTAACTTTTCCCAAAGACAAGGGTGGCTTAGGTCTGCCTGACTTCAGACTTTATGATATTATTAATAGTAACAGAATAATAATAATAACTGACTTTACCTCAAATTGATCTCACTGGTCCCCCACTTCGACAAAACTAATTTATAATTATATTAAAACATTCAACATCAACGCAAAGCCTTCCCTTTCCTTAATACTGACAATTTGAAAAATTCTAAAATATACATATCTACATATCTATAAAGCACAAAATAACTATCCTTCAAAGGATTTTCAAATCCTTACATTTATTCAATGCATTTAATACTTTACAACCGATCCATCTCAACCCTAACCTTAAATTTTGTATGTGTATGTAAATGAAATGTATTTTTAAGTTTTTGTATCTGTTGTATAATTTTATCGTACTGTGGAGCTTTTCTCCCTGGGTCTCTGCTGAAAATGAGCCACTAGCTCAGCCAGACAAACCCGATCAACAAATGTAAAATAAAATAAAATAAATAAAATGATTAACTTAGATAAATACCCCCTTCTTAAACAGATAACTCTATCTGATATCTTTCCTTTTAAAAATAAATCTATCACTATAATGAGACTTCAAATGGGTATCCCCAAAAGTTATACAATAATTGTAAGACAAATTCTAGACCTCTGCTGTAACACTTTACAGGACCCAACTTTAACCTCTAATGACATAAAAACCTGCAAAACTATATGGAACTTGCTCTCACTAAAAATAAATTTTTTTCTTTCTCCCTGCTAATCTATAGTTGCATATGTTTATGTTATGTATATATGTTTCCACTCACTTCTACTAAAGGCTTATATTGTAATATTTGATTTTATGTTTGTACAAACAGCACAGTTACTGGATAATGTAGGTGACTGGTAATATATAAGAGTTTCTGTTTAAGAGTTTTGTCATTCTCTAGAGTTGCTTCCTTTTTTTCATATATGTTACACACTCTATCTGGCTGCCTTTTCTAAGTGCTTAAATATCAGATTTACAGATTGTATGTTGTGTAGCAAAGAGTGGGAACTAACAGAAATGCTTTCTACCTGTCCTTCTAACATCTGTAAACCTACATCTCAGTAACCCCACACTTGCATGCATACACATATCTCTCGTTAGTTTGTTTTATTTTTTTTTCTGTTCTTCTATACTGTGGAAGTCACCATTTTTATTTTTAGTAATCCCAAATTTGCATACCTGCAAATATCTCCTGTAAGCTTATTGTACTGTTTAAAGGCTAGAAAGCTGAAATGCACAACTGAAATATAGTGCACTACTCTTGTTTGCCAAACATTACTTAAGGTGGATGAGTATAGACAAATAGTTCTGTACCTAACTAGCTTAACCATCAAGAAATCCTTAACTTTTTCTCTCTTCTCTCCCTCCCAGTAAAACAAGCGCATATACCTTCTGCAGCAGCAGCAGCAGTAGTCAGACTTATCATATTGCACTACCTAAAGAACTTGCACAGCTGAATTCACCTGTAGTTGGCAAAAGTTTACAAGGAACAAATAACCAAGTAAAATCTATGTAAGGCTATCTCCGAAACTTAATAACTACTTAATTTGTTAAGTCTAGTGTGTATTGTTTTGTAGTGTTGAATCTGCTGGAAGGATACCCCCACCCCACCCCAAAACTCACAGACTTTTTGCTGCTGAAGGTGAAGCTACATTAACACTTCAGCATATTTCACTCTTCTCAGTGTACTATATCTCTGGAAAGACATTTAAAAGCCCATAACTATAAAATTAGATGCTGTGACTCGAGACAAGTATTTACAGTTCAGACACCTTGTATTCGTATCCAGGAACATCCTACCTCACTGATTGTTTATGGTGGTAAACCATCTGGGGGGATTCTTCCCACTCCGCTCACTCCGCTGTCCTACCCTTCCCCCTTATCCCACCCTCACCAGCACCTCTACTCTTATCCTAAGCAAACCACTCCCCCTCATTCCTTCTTCTTCTTCTTCTTTCGGCTTCTCCCGGTTAGGGGTCACCACAGCAGAACTCCGGTCCACTAATAATTGGCAGTACATTTTTACGGTGCCGAGGTGCCAGCTCGACACCCAACCTTCAACAAAGGCACACCCATTCTACACACGAACGCCCCTCAACACTCCCCCTCATTCCTATGATCCAATTAAATACAAATCTACCTTGTACACACCCACACTTCATGCACACCTTACTTTCTTGTATTTAGCCAAACTTATCTGTTCTCTCTTACATACATCACCTTGAATTCACATGCCCTCTACTATAATGTTCTGCATCTTACTCTACTTTACCATCACACTACAATCACCACCTGAAACTATTTTACATGAACTCCAGGCTTAACACCTTCCCTTCTACTATACACACAAACTAGCATTGCACCATAATTTTCCTACTGAACAATCACATCTCCCCCACCCATCCTTATCACAAACTGCAAGGTAAAACACCTAACCATATTGTCTAAGCCCACTCTGAAGTCAAAACATTTCCAAACTTACCTTCAGCTGCACACATATCACATGATAACAATCTCTATTTACACCTGATACTATATTCAAACACTCAAATTCCACTTTTACTATTTTTAAACCCACTATCCCAGTTAACATTCTTCTCCTAACTTGCCTAGTCTCTTTACTCTTAATTCGCAATCTCACTACAGCTATATCTCCGCATACCCCCACACACCAATACACATCAGCAACCTCCTCTAACCCTCTCCCCAATAAATAACACAGATTCTCGCATAACTCCTCCCAGTTTTTCCCCTATAACCTCCCATTTTATTCAAGCCACAAATTGGCCTCCTCACCTCCTATGAAACCACAGTTGACATCATTACTCTCACCTAGGAATAAAAAACACTTCCCATGGTTTGCATTCCTCATACTCAAATATGAAGACATACATCCTTACCCTGGCCAACCCTCTAATCCTAACCACAAGAGTAATCCCAAAGATTTAAACATATTTACTCTTAACCTTAGAAGTATATATAATAAAATAGCCCCACTACATGCCTGGATTGATCAAAATAAACCTGATATACTAGTCCTTACCATCTACCAGCTTATTCCCTTAGAACATGGCTACACCCCAATGTAAAAGACTCAGAAATAATACCTCCAAACTTTGCAATAACCAGAAGAGATAGATCTAAAAAAAGGGGGCAGGGATAGCACTTCTATACACTGAACATCACACCCTACACCAGTAATATACCCATCATTTCCAGTGCTGAGGTACTTACCTCCTTTTTGAACCTCAATATATGAAAATAATTTGCATAATAGTAATATATATCCCACCAGGTAACAATATACCAGTGTTGGAAAATATTTTATCCTGGACATCCCAAACAATAAACCTTGAAACAATAATCTTAGGAGACGTAAATATAGATAGGCAAACCATAGCTTCCGACTCCCCCACAAATAGTATAAATGTGTACATTTTTTCTCAGCTTATCAATGCTCCAACAAGATACAGCAAAGATCTTACCTGCCAATCCACCTTAGACTGGATTCTAGTATCCCACCCTGCCAATTACCCCTCTTCTGGTACACTGTCTAACTCCCTGAGCGATCATCTACCAGCTTATTCCCTTAGAACAAACTCCCAACAACTAAGAGTACACACTATAAAATCAGTTAGGAACTCAACTAATTTTTGTCAGCATAAATTCAACAATCTCCTACATTAAGTAGACTGGACACCCCTTAAACAATCACCCCTTAATGATGCTATACTATACTTTAATAACACCTTCCTTCACATACTTAACACACCAGCTCTCATTCATATGAAAAGAATCAAAAAGAACTCAGCTCCATGGCTCTCTAAGGAATGTAAACACCTGATGAATCAAAGGGACCTAGCCTGGTCAACCTGGAAACAAAACAAAAATGAACAAAATCTTGTTAATTTCAAAACACTATGTAACAAAGTGACAAAACTAATCAACAGAGATAAAAAGTCATATTATTCCCAGCTTCAACTCCAGCATAAAATCAACCCCAGTAAATGTTGACATTCCATGTCTTGTCTACTTAACTCTGGAAGAAATGGAGAGCACACCCTATCACCAGATACCCCTCCATCACAAATAGCCAAAAACTTTAACAAGCGCTTCATAAAATCAATTTTGGCCCTACTTACTAACACCCCTAATGCTGGACCCCCCCCACCCTTCAACCTATTCAGACACCAACCCCAGGCCATTAACTACTTCTAACCCTGTCATTACTAAACCCCCTACTCAACAAAATGTCATAGACAACCCATTCTCATTTCAGTTCATACCCACTGACACCATTAAGAAACTGCTACAAAAACTAAAACCCTGCTCTACCTCAGCTGACAATCTCTCCTCATACTACCTCAAACTGGCTGCTAACTCAGTCGCCTACACAATCAGTATCCTTATAAATAGGTGTTTATCTGAATCATAAGTACCTACCATATTGAAACAATCACACATCACCCCCATCCACAAAGGAGGCAACTCTTTTGATCCATCCAATTTGCATCCTATATCCATCTTGTCACCCATATCCAAAATTCTCAAGAGAGGTATCCATCAGCAGGTAATGCAATATCTATTGCAAAACAATCTTTTAACCAAAACCCAACATGGCTTCCGACCCAGCCACACCACAGCTATAGCCCTATTATCTTTTACAGACACCATGAACAAGGCCAGAGATGCAGGATGCTATACAGCCTCAGTATTCCTTGATCTCTCCGAGGCCTTTGACATGGTGTCTCTCCCCTTACTTTTGAGCACACTGTCTAACTTAGGCTTCTCCCATAATACAGTAAAATGGTTTCACATCTACCTTAAGGACTGTAAACAAGTAGTGAAATGATCCAATGAAGTCTCACCCTTCCTCTGCAACCCTACTGGAGTCCCCCAAGGCTCCATTATAGGACCCCTACTCTTCAAAATTTTCACAAACAACCTTCACACTGCCTCTCACCCTGGGACCCTCATTCAATACATTGATGATTCCACCATAATCTGCACTGCTCAAACACTACCAGAACTACTTTCAAAAACTCAACAGTCCTTTACTGCAGTCGAATCCTGGCTAATAAATGCCCAACTCTTTCTTAATCCAAAGAAGACAAAACTAGTACTCTTTTATCCCAAAAGCACCTCCCCTGTCACTGGTCATTTCAACATCCTTGCATCTGACAACACTGTCATAGAAATAGTGCAGGAAACCAAATTTCTAGGTGTTATCGTTGACAATAAACTTTCATTTGACCCCCATATACAGCAAAATATAAAGAAACCTCATCAAAAACTGGGACACTTATATAGAAACAAATAATTCTTTACTGCAGCAACCAAAGCTACCCTTACAAAAAGATTTTTACTTCCTTCCCTTCTTTATGGTGCACCATCTTAACTAACTTCAAAATTCTACCCTAAGCAAGTTGGAACAGTGTTACAACAAAGTTTCAAAGTTTGCCATAAACTCTAAATATCACACACACCACTGTAATCCATGCCTAGAATTAAACTGGCTTGAACTCCCCAATTAACTTGCCTTTATTCAGCTATCCACCTTGCACAACCTTATTTTCAAGCCTACTGCCTGCCCTGCACTAGCAAATCTAGTCACACCGTACACACCAAATCGATCCCGACGACCAGAAGACAAAAAACTCTTAGTTATCTCAAAACCCACAAGAAAACCTGGTCACTCTCTGTATTCATACTCTTGTCTCTATACTTTGGAATTCATTACCTCTAGCTACCGGGTCTATGCCTGGCCTAACCCATTTCAAAGCCTCTTTAAAAAATCATCTCAAAAATACATGGATCTGCTCCTGCATAAAGCCTGCCTAATGCTCAGGTCTTCCTTTTCTGTCACATTTCAGTCCCTCACAGACTGCAAGATCCTAAGACTCTTCTAACTCCTTCTCTGCTTCTATACCATACCTTTAAGTTACTGCTCAGACTTTATTGCTTCTATTATTCTTAACTCTATCTATCTGCTTCACTAACTTTCTGGCTGCTATTTTCCTAACTGAAACTAACATTCTATTTTGCATGTACTGTAACAGTCAATGTCACACACTGCACTACCTATGTACTATTTTTTGGACACTGTCTACATCATGTATGGTGAGAGTGACTATTATTGTCTGTAATGTTTTAACTGTATAGAGCTGTCTAGATGTGTAGTAATATATTGCAACATCTTGTAGCAGTTTGTTCTTTCAACTTATTTTTTGTATAGTATTTTTAATGTAATTTCTATTGTATTGTATTATACTGTTTTTGTATTGTACTGTATGTGGAGCTTTTCTCCCCGGACCTCTGCTGAAAATGGGTTCTGTAGACCCAGTCAGACCACCCCAGTAAACAAATGTCAAATAAATAAAATAAAAATAAATAATTTCCAACTCATATAAACTTATTCTCTCAATCAGAACTCAAAAGGATATAATTTTCTCAAAGTATTGGAAAGACCTAGATCCATCAATTTCATCTAACCAAATCTCCCAAGCCATCCAACTAACCTCAAAACTTATCCCCCTTTAAAAACTTAATTATGCACAATTCGTGATACTCAACAATGCTTACCTTACTCCAACCATACTGAACAAAATCTATCCTTCAAGCTCTCCTCTTAGTCCATACTGTGACAACCATAAAGCTGATCTATTTCATATTTTTTGAAGTTGTAAATGGTTCTACAAACTTTGGTGCTCACTAAGAGTTCATTTAGAAAAGATGGGATATGAGAAGACAACCTTATCTTGGAAATTCGCTGTACTACATATCCCACCCACTGGACTATCCAAATTATAGACACGTATCTTAATATCACTTTTTACCCTAATCAAATTTTATATCACACTCAACTGGAAAGACAGATCCCTACTCTCATGGGACAGATTTAATCACCTAGCTATCAAACACTTACTTGTACACAAATATTTAATCTACAAAAATTCCACACATACTTTATTGAATACTGAGACATACTATTTGACCATATTTTAGCATGAGCTTAACAACATTCCTTCTTTCTTGGACATAAGGCGTATTTGTAAATAGTTATTTATGTTTCTATATGTATTGTTGCATTACTGTGCATTTATCTTTTTTGTTAATGTTCAAAAATTTGTTAATAAAGAGATTTTTTCAAAAAAAAAAAAGAATTTCCTGATTTTCCTTAAAGTAAACCGCTTTTGTGGAAATGGCATATGAGCTCTTACATAAAGCTAACAAATCCAGAATGTCAGAAGGTTTTTGCTGTCACAGTCTATCCATTTTTAACTGGCTGTTGCTTGATCATTGCTCCTAGGATAAGACAAAACTAAATTCCAGAATAAATGTACACTAAGTCCTCATTAGACTAGCTGTTAAAAAATGTTTTATTTCACCAGACAAAGAAATATTCCTGCTACTGATAGATGAAGTAGACTGTTTAGCTCATTGTGCAATTTTATAAACCAGATTTAGGTGCAGTGAAATAATTGGGTAAAGTGGTGTTCCTGACTGTGTTTTATAGCTAATATCATATTTGTCTTCCTTGAATACTTGTACACTGTAAACTATATTGGTGTAATTGTTGTATGGTCGCTTATATAAAACTAACAAATCTGGTAAGAAAATAATGTCAGAAGTAAAAATCCTATATATTTCTCTAGACTATTTTTCACTTATAACATTCAACCAGCTAAAGTGGGCAACTCAGATTCAACACTGATCTGCACTGAAATTCCTAAGGGTAGAATAGGAATATTATATTATTATATGTATATTATTTTGCATCTGATCACCCTGCTTTTACTACCTTAAATTTCCTTAATGAAATGTGAAATGAGGCTTAAGATGTAGCTTGTCATTGAAAGGCATCAGAGGCTTTGGATCATAAGCCTTTATTCCCACAGTATGACATCTTGCACTATACTCAGCTCCAATTCGTGAACATGAACCAAACTTCTGGTTAGTGCAGAGTACACTAATTATACACTAATTGTACTCTACTGATTATACAAGCCATTTCCTGTTGTTCAGTGGTGCAGTGTTTGATTCCTTCAGCCTCCATTTTCTAACTTTGTGACTCTGAGCAGGTCACTTGATCAACTACATTGCTCCAGGGCTAAGTGTGAAAAAAAGCTCCATGAAGATCACTGCTCTACTCCTAAAAGCAAATATAAACAAAGTGCCTAGAAGACTTCTCTATTGAGTTTCCATTACATCAAATATACAAATCCTTTATATTTACCAGAATCGTTTCATTTGTAACATAACATAGTTAACATGCCAAGTGTTTTAACACTAAAGTGAGGAGTCTTATTCATTGTAGTTCTGTTCTAAAACCCCTAAGAGTTGAATAGGAATCTTAGGCTGATTTCTAACTGACCATGTTGTTTTTAATCCATGAAAGTTTCATAAAGAAATCTCAAAGGGGGCAGAAATATGGACTCATAGAAAAGCAGTATATCTACAAGTTTAGGTTCATAGGTTCATAGGTGTGTACTAGGCAAATGGCCCTAGGGCCTTTAAAATCCTAGCCATAGGATTACCCTGGCGTAGTGCCACCCGACCTTAGTTCCCAGTGCCTCTGTTGAGTAGAACCACTGACGTTATCCTCAGGATAAATTTTCTGTTTCCCATCCACTCATCAAGATTTCTCTTGAAGATGGTCAGCGAGGTGCTCTGCTTGACATGTATGGGAAGTCTGTTCCATAGCATGGGCAGTCTCTGGGTTATGAACCTGTCCATCCAGCATGTTCTGTTAATTGTGGCAATGAAGTTGAGGTCTCTAGAGCGTGTGGTGCAGAAGGATTGGGATTTCTTTAGATGTAGCATTTCTAACAGAGCTGGATCAGACATTGCTTTGTAAGTCAAGCAGAGATCGCCTCTAAGTAGGCAATATGAGACAGGAAATAGTTGGAGTTTTGTGAGTCTGTCCATATAGGACAAGGGTTTAAGGCCTAGGATCCTCTTGTGAGGTACTTTTGCAGCCTCTCCAGTTGTTGCAGGTGTCTAGTGAGGTACATGCCAAATGGGGCATGGTACTCAATGATTGTCTAATGAGGGAAGAGTAAAGGGAGACAATGACCTCTTTCTTCCTGGATGCAAAACTCTTAGTAATGACATGTGCCACATAGAAGGACTTTTTGACCACATTGGCAATGTGATGACCAAAAGAGAGGTTGCTGTCAACGTGTGTTCCCAGATCTCTTATAACGCCTTCTGTTTAGAGGTGTTTATTGCCACAGACTGACATTTTACATTATGCCAGGCTTCCATTGAGAATGCTGTTTGGAAGTTCTGCTCAGTACACAAAGATAGTAATGGCCTACAATATTTATTTACTGAGCTCTCATTAGATTATAAATGAAAATCTAATATATTTACCATGCGTTTTAGTTATAAAATGCCATGCTGTCCAGCAGCTAAAGTACTGGCATCAAATTAAGAGGCATACCAAACTGGCTTTCCTTGGGTTACAATAAGGAATCTAAGCTGTGGTTTGTAGCTGAATACCCTTTTGTCATTACAGGTAATGTTTGTAATGAAATTTGAAAGGTTAACTGAGCTATGACCTCTCACAGGTAAGAAGCAGACACTTTAATTCATATACCTTTATTTCCATAGTCTGAAATTTTGCATTATACTCAGTAATGGAATACAGTATTTCTTAACTGAGTTCTCATTACATTAGAAGTAAAAATCCTGTATATTTCGCCTGAATATGGAATAAAGATTTTTTTTTCTGTCATTGGTCTTCTGACTCCCCACCCCATGCACACATATGTACATACACCACCAGCAGTTCAGAGTTTACATTAAGATAAATTATGCATGTCTTTACAGCTGGAACCATCAGCAAAATGCATTTTTGTAACTAGGGGACATGACATTTTATTCTAAGAAATTTGCTTTAATACTTTACATAGTACAGAGAATTTGTCCATTAATGCTAGGTACCTCCAATAATCTTATATAGTTATCTGAGTGCGCTGTTTTTATTTGGTTCACAACAAACATATACTTTGAATTTTTTCAGCCTGACAAACTTTGGATATATCTCAATCATATCAGTGATGTATTTACAGGATGTGAGAGACATAAATACTTTTTTCCCAGAAAGTTATAGAGGCTATCATCTTATATGTATCATTGCAAAATTTGCATATTTTACACGTTCTCATAGTCACAGACATATTTGACTTTCTGTTATCAGTTTCCCTAAAAGCTACTAGGTTGTGCAACACAAACTTAAATTGGGATTATCTAGTGGTCTGTATGGAAAATGTCAGTAGAATACATTGAAGCAGTCAAGGAGTATTTCCATTTGAAGTTAGAGTGGAATTCAAACCAGAATAACTCTGAGAATTGATAGGGTACAACATTCACAAAACAGTCAGCTGAAAATTAATGTGTAACTCTGAGTTCTCTTCAGAGTCAAATAAACAACATCTATCAAAAACATAAACATAGATCCCCAGAGTGACAAATTCCAGACTACAGTCCAGCTGACCCATGCATTATTAACAGCCTGGGACATCTGGGGAGCAGGAGGACAAGAGGAGAAGGTTAACACCTGCACTACACATCAAGCAACACATAGCCCTCCAAAACTCATGGCACCAACATCCACACATAGTAACACTAAACCCACTTATGCGGAGGTCCTTAACATTAACCTGCCCAAGCAACAAGGACCTCCAAAGCTGAAACACAAACAAACACCAATCACAACCAAAGTGACACGTAGATCAAAACATCAGTGTGCCACCAAACAACAGCCCCTAAGGCAAGACAACGTACCCAACACTTTAGTCATAGGTGACTCTATAGTCAGGCACACTGACATCCCACTCACCAGGCTGAACAAGGAGAAAATTACTGTCAGCTGCCTGTCGGGTGCCAGGATCCGCCACATAACGCATGCACTCAAGTCACTCCACAACAGGTACCAATATGACTCTGTCATTGTCCATGTTAGAGTGAATGACTTGAGATGTACCTTCCTGGACTACATGAAAAGAGACATGGAAGAGCTCTCGGATCATGTGGCCCAGGCAGGTATGATCCTAGCCCTGAGCAGTATCCTGCATTCGCCCAGAATGATACCACAGTATAAGGACAAAATGATTGACTTCAACAATCGGCTAAATTTCTGGTGTCATTCAAAGGGGATCCAATATCTGTCTGTCTGGGACGACATCATCGACAAACCATGATACTTTGTCAGAGATGGTCTGCACCTGTCACCCCTGGGATTCAGGTTACTTGCTAAGGCTCTTGCCACCCCTATAGTGCCTTTTTTAGGCAAGGTTCAAATGACAAAACCATCACCGTAATAGATGTAAGCATGCAAAATCTGAAGGTAATGCTGCTCAATGCCAGAAATCTAAACCTCAAAATGCACTCTCTTGAGGCACTCCTAAAAATGGAGAACATCGATATCTGTGCAGTAATTGAGACCTGGTTCAAGGCTCCAGAGAGCACCCCTGCAATATCAGGCTACAACTCTTACCACACTTTTTCACCACCAAACCAGGACCGAAGCACTAAAGGTGAGGGAGTGTCCATATTCACTAAGGATATTCACACCTCCAGACTAGTTGCCCAACACAATGCATCTAAAATTCTACAGGTGCAACTAACACTAGGTAAGACTGCAATCCAAATTGTAACTTGCTACAGATCCACCACCATGCCCCAAGATTCTCACTACACCTTTCTAAACATACTAGATAATATTAAGATACAACCAAACACCCTAATACTGGGTGATTTCAACTACCCTGCCATTAATTGGGAAAACTACTCGAGTTCACTCTGGAGACCAAATCAGAGTATGAGACCCTGGAACGTAGACAATATCCAAAATATCCACAATAAATCCAAAATTTCTGGAGTATGAAGGACGTAGTTTAATAACGCTTGAGACCAACAAAAATGCGTTTTCGAATATCTTCCTCAGATACAGGCACAAAATCAATTAGGTAGTTAGTGATTGACTACGTCCTTCATACTCCAGAAATTTTGGATTTATTGTGGATATTTTGGATATTGTCTATGTTCCAGGGTCTCATACTCTGATTTGGTCTCCAGAGTGAACCTTGTGTGGTTTGGTGTACTGTTTATTCACTCTTTCATCTCTCAAAACTACTCGGGTACCAACACCTTTGCTCAATGGTTCTTGGAATTCATACATTCCAATGCCCTGGACCAACTAATCCATAGTCCCATCAGGGGCTCAAATACCCTAGACCTAGTCATTACCAACATGGGAGATCAATGCTCCACATCAGTAGTCACCCCCTCGTTGGTCAGATCTGACCATAAGCTAATCACCCTTGATGTCCACATCCCACCCCCACCCCCCAGTAGGGAAACTGCCATAAAAAACTTCTCCAAAGTCAACCTCATGCTACTCAAGTCAGAAGTGACAAATTTCATGACACCCATGCAGATGAGAACTGGAAGTTTGACCGCTGAATCCTACACTAAGGCACTGTACGAGCACATCCACTCGTGCATGAATCATGCCATTTCAAACAGAACCAAGATGGTCTCCTCCAAGAAAAGGAACCCAATCCGGTGGTCCACTGCCATAAACAAACTAAACAACAGAAGGAAGAAACTGTTGCAGAAAAGAGGAAAATCCCAGGATGAAAAAAACTCCCTTACCAGCCTCAGTAAGAAGTTGAGATCCCTCATAAAATCCTCCAAAGCTAGTTACGAAAATAATATTGCCAAAGATTCCAAGGACAACCACAAGGCATTCTATAGTTATGTCAAGAATCTAAATGGCAATGCTCAGATCTGCTCTGAGCTACAACAGAATGGCATTAAATATACTGATCCCAAGGATATTGCCAATATCCTTGCAGATCGATTCAGTGCCAAATTCACTCCCCTCTCACCCCCTAAAGGGCCCATCACAATACCAAAAGATTGCCAAATTCTGGTACTCACAGCCACACAGGCAAAAAATGCACTCTCCAAAGCTAAGAATACAGCATCCATGGGACCAGATGACATCCCGGGCTGTGTACTACATGATCTACAAAATGAACTGGTACCTCACCATGACAATTTTATGAAAAAATGTTGAACAATTTAGGAGACCCCAGCTTTTACATTTAAAAATCAAAAGCAGTCAAAATCAGCCAGTATTCTGGGGATAAACATTCTAAAATGTTCACTTGAGAAGAGTTTAAAGGTGCTGATTTTCATCCCTTTCATGTCATACGCTATAATAAATGACTCCAGAGTACACCAGAGATCATTGTTACTTAATTCAAAAGGACAATGTTGTCTTCAAGCAGAAGCACAGCATTCATGTTTCCAAATTAGATGCTCTCCATACCTACATGGTACCATAATATGCTGTCCATGAAAATCATGAAAAACAAGTCTTATGCCCCACCAAATGCATCTAACTTAAAACCAAGAATACAGATGCAACATTCACAATGCAAATACAGTGACTGAATGTAATGCAGCAGTGGTTCTGAGACCCAGTCTTACTGTAGCTCTCCCACAAGACATCGAGTGTTACACAACCTTCCCAAGGTCTACAAAACACAAGCAGACTGTACTGGCAAATTCCCAACAATCCATGCAAAATCCATGCAAGGATAAATAGTTGATCCACTGTTCCACAGCAAAAAATGAACAAAGTCTCCTTTCTTGCACCATTACATAGGCTATTCCACTGAAGGCTGAGGAACGTGACTCCTCTATAATTGGAACACATCTTTCTGTCATCCATTCTGCAAACTGGGACAACGTCCACAGTTTTACAGTTCAGAGATAATGACGCTCACTGCTAAGCAGCAAAGAAAAAGTGCGCTAATTAAAATACTACAATAGTATTCAGTACCTTCAGCAATCTCAAAATTGATGTAACTATGCAAGTTGCTCAGTGTGAGTATCGCCTAACTAGCATAGACTGTGCCTGTGAAATATAGAATTTGAATGTGGTCATAGAAAAATCTCACTACTCAATCAAAGAGGTCTGCTCAGAGTTTGCTATTCAGGCTCCCCATCTTACATAGTATGCAAGGCTTTGGAACATGGTCTTGCACAGAACACTTTTATCTATGAATCCCTGCCAGTCAGGATGTTTCTGCTGTCCTTGGCTAAATCTCTAAGATGATACCCAGAAAGTTTTACAAAATAGGACAGTGAGGTCCTGCTGGAGGCCCTGAAAACATATTGGTCTACACTGTTAAATGTACTGTGTCCCTGGTGACCAGGAGAAGGTTCTGGGTGGTTGTCCAAACTATGGTAAGTGCTGCAGGTGGTCATGTTCACACTGTTGAGCAGTGTAAACACTTCATGACAGACACATAGGAAGACTGGGAAAATTCATGTACTAGGGTGGACTTTGGGTAACTTCACTTACTAGGGTAAACTTCCTACCACCACTATCACCACAGAAAGCATTCCCTGAATTCTCAGCTGTATCTAGGCATTACATTTTCCCATGCCTGGGGTGAGGACATATAAGTTGATCTCCTTGGTATTTTCAAAGTGCCCTTGCCATTGTTTCACACCACATACACAAACAAGTTTTCATGCCTGCTCAGGCCCAGACATGTATAACCTTCTGTTCCACACAGATGGGTCACACCACTAGGAGTGGCCACTAATTCACGGTTGGATCAGCCAAGTGGAGGCAGACATCAGGTGCTTGCATCACATTAGGAATCTTCTCACCATCTACAGTGAGAGCACAGTCACTTAGACTTATATTGGACCCTGCAGAAGGGATAGAACTTTATCATAACAATGAGAGTGCTTTATGCACTATGAACCTATGAAACTATGAACGTGTTGCATACCTATGCAGTGCAAACAATTTGGAAATAGTAAACAGCAGGAGTATAAAGAAACATCAGTATTGCTTTATTTGTTATTTTCACTGCAACAGCTATGTAATATTAGTTATATTGTGCCTTATCATTTGTGGTAGTGAGCCATTTGTAAGTTGTAGTATTTACTGCATTTTTACTGAAAAAGGAGCAAGTCAGTGCTCTTTCTAATGATTTAAGCAAGAAATGTAACACAGTTTATCCT